>NC_088870.1:29816886-29905328 GCF_032884065.1 Artemia franciscana
CCCCCCCCCTCTCTCTCTCTCTCCCTCTCTCTTTGTGCCTGTGTATTTGACTGCCTCTTTGCTTGTCTCTTTCGCTGTGCCTGTGTGTCTGAGCGGGTGTTTGCATATTTATGTATTTGTATTTCTATATTTGTATGCATGACTGTGTGTTTGTATGTTTTATTTTCTCTTTCTGTCTCTGTGCCTGTGTGTTTGAGTCGATTTTTTCATTTCCCCGTGCCTGAATTAATATGTCTTAATCTGTACGTTTGTAGGTGTTTCTGTATCTCTCTCTCTCTCTCTCTCTCTCTCTCTCTCTCTCTCTCTCTCTCTCTCTCTCTCTCTCTCTCTCTCTCTCTCTCTCTCTCTCTCTCTCTCTCTCTCTCTCTCTCTCTCTCTCTCTCTCTCTCTCTCTCTCTCTCTCTCTCTCTCTCTCTCTCTCTCTCTCTCTCTCTCTCTGTGTGTGTTTGAACGTCTGTTTGCTTGTCTCTTTCTCTCTATCTCTATGTGTCATGAGCGAGTGTTTGCTTGTTCCTGCGTCTGTCTTTGTGTGTTTGTACGTCTGAATTTGTGTGTTTGAATGTTTCTTGTCTCTCTCACTCTCTTTGACCATGTGTCGGTGCGGGAGTTTGCTTCTTTCTCTTTGTGTGTGTTTGTATTTGTTTATGTCTCTTTCTTTCTCTCTATAATTATATGTCTCTTACTGGATGTTTGCTTGTCCTCATGTATGTCTTTGTGTGTTTTTTTCTGACTCTCTCTGTTTGTGGTTGTTTTTGTCTCTCTCTCCCTCTAAGGCCTGCATGTCTCAGCGACTGTTTGCTTGTCTATCTCTCTCTATATATGTGTCTGAGTAGCTTTTTGTTGTCCCCATGTATGTATTTGTGTGTCTGAGCGGATGTCTGCTTGTCTTTGTGGATTTCAGAAACAAATTCAGCTCATCTCTTTCAGACTTTGGGAAAAGCCCTGTTAATCTATATCAGATTCTAATATACCCTCTCTGAGCCCACTGGTAGTACCTATGTCTCTGAAAGTTCCTTTCCTTGTATCTCTGGCTTTCTAATAAACATTTTGAACGATCTACTTGCTAACGTACCCTAAAAAATTTTGAAGAAACACCTTAAGCTTATGATCTAGTATATAAGAAACACAGTATCCCTACATACGTTTGTCAGATTTTTCAAAATTATCAGAAACGCAGCAAGCAAATATGGAATGCTTTATTTAAAAAAAAAGGTTTAATAATGTGCTGCTGCTACGGGCTTTTGTCGGTAAAGACCTTTGGCTACACCATATCCAAAAGCAGAATATGCGCAGTTGTAAGGATGTAGAACTGGACATTTAAAGTAGTACTCTTCTAACTGATACCCGTTGAAGCACTTATCGATAGCTGGACAGTAGTAACGACCGACAGTATACCCGGTGTCTTTTACAGCATTGACATAACTGACTGCTGCTGGAGGTGCAGCATAACTAGAGGCTGGGGCAGCATAACTTCCTACCGGGGCGGCAGCATAACTGGGTTGAGCAGCATAACTAGCTGGAGCACCGTAGCTAGGTGGGGCGGGATATATAGATGGGGCAGCGTAACTAGGTTGTGCTGGATAGTCGGCTACATATGGGGTTCTTAAGGATTTCTCATCTTCAAGGGTTTCTACTTCTTCAGCTCGAGCAGCGAAAGTGAAGGCGACAAGTAGGCAGGCAAACTAAAAAGAAACTGTCTGGGTAATTGCGTATAGATAGACTATGGTAGTCCAGCTAATGGATAAAAGAAGGGTTATGAATGAATGAATAAATTTATTTAGTGATTCGACTCGCAAAGAGTATTCCACTTTCTATTCTAAAGAAGTGTCATTTCCAAACTAAAATTTGAGGGTAGATATTATCAGACCGTTTAGCCAAAAATTTGACATTGTACTGCTCACTACAAGCTTAATTCTTAATGTTAACAGGTCTTGTTCTGAACTGATTCAACTACAGTGTCCATTCCCCGGGTTTCCTCTTTAATGTTCATCTGGTTGTTAATATTTTAATGGTGAGTTTCTCGGTAAAAGGTTTTATTTTGTCAAGTGGCTGTGTAGATTGTGGCTGCATAACTTTGAGCCCTCTAAAAGCATTTTGTTTTTATTTTGTCTCTGAGACAAGCATATTTTTAATAAGTTCACTGAATTAAACAATTGCAATGGACAGCTTATAAAAATCAATGTTTTGAAACTATTTTGAGAAAAACGGAAACTCTGTCCACTATATATTTCATCTTATTGTTTGAAGCTGTCGTTGTGAACTAATTTTGCTTTCCTTAAGTTTGCTCTTTATTACTGATCTGACTGTAATCATAATTTTTATAATGAACACCAAGATGAGAATATAATTTTATTGAAGTGGTGCATAATCATGGCAGCCTTTCTTTAAATGCCCTGAAAACATATTTTTGCTCGTGGTAGTAAAAAGGCCGTCTATAGAATTCATATGGTGGAACAATACTGTCTAACGCCCTGTAAGAAGGTGGAACAATACTGTCTAACGCCCTGTAAGAATCAGTATTTAAAATCAGTTTAAAAAAGAGGGAAATTTGAGATGGAGTGGCAAAGAAAAAAATGGGTGATTTTCAATCTAAAATTTGAATTTCGATAATTTTTTCAATCTTTTTAGTCGAAAATATGAACTTTTACTATTGACTGCAAACTTCATTCTTAATATTAGAAGGTCTCTGTCTAAACCGATTTTTCTAAAAATTTCTTTTCTTGAGTTTACTCTTTACTTCTAATCTTGGATTGGGTATTATATTCATAAGAACATGAACAGTCAAAATTCAGAGTTGTCAAAGTAGCTGAATGGTTTCCGACTGCACAACTGTGAGCCCTCTAAAAACGCATTTTCGCTCATGAAACGAGCAACTTTCTATAAGGTTTAGGAAATGGAAAAATAGTACTTAATAGATTGTAAAAACCAATTTTAAAATCAGTGTTACAAAGAGGAAAATGCGAGATTGATTGGCAAACAAATCAAAAGGAGAATTCTCCGTACTAAATATGAGCTTAACTGCTTTTCAGTCGTTCTAGTTAAATTTTGAATTTTTATTACTCACTACAAACTTCATTCTTATTGTAAGAAAGTCTGGTTCTAAACTGATTCTATGGAAAAAAAAATTTTCCCCAAGTTTGTTCTTTACTCTTAATCCTTAGATAATTACCATTTTATTGTGACTATCAAGAGGAAAATATAATTTTGTTGAAGTGGTGTATAATTTGTGGTTGCATAATTTTGGGCTTACATTACTTCTTCATGTTATTGTAACAAGACGCTTTGTAGATTGGTTGGCAAAGACAAAGCTTTGGGATTGAGTGGCAAAGAAAAAAAATGGTTATCTTCAATTTAAAATATGAACTTAGCTGCTTTTCAGTCTTTTCAGTCAGAATATGAATTTTTACTACTCACTGCAAACTTCATTCTTGTTGTAAGAAGGTCTAGTTCTAAACTGATTCTATGGCAAAAATTTTCTCCCCAAGTTTGTTCTTTACTCTTAATCCTTAGATAATTATCATTTTATAGTGCCTATCAAGAGGAACATATAGTTGTGTTGAAGTGGCGTATAATTTGTGGTTGCATAATTTTGGGCTTACATTATTTCTTCACGTTAGTGAAACAAGCCGCTTTCTAGATTGGGTGGCAAAGACAAAGCTTTGGGATTGAGTGGCACAAAAAAAAATGGTGATTTTCAATATAAAATGTAAACTTAGCTGCTTTTCAGTATTTTCAATCAAAATATGAATTTTTACTACTCACTGCAAACTTCATTCTTATTGTGTGAAGGTCAAGTTCTAAACTGATTCTATCGAAAAAATTCTTCTTCTCGAGTTTCCTCTTGCTCCTAATCCTTAGCTAATTATTATTTTTATGTCTAATTTTGTATAAATAATATCTGATTAATACGTCAACAACATCTAATTTTGTTGATGTGGTGTACAATTTGTGGCTGCATAACTTTGCCCCCCCCCCTAAAAAAACGACAAAATATTATTACCTGATTTTAATAAAGCAAATCTTTTTGTAGATTAATTGGCAAAGACCAAACTTGGGATGGTGGGACGAATACAAAAAAAGGTTATTTTCATTATATAATATGAACTTAGCTGCTTTTCAGTCTTTTTATTCAAAATATGAATTTTTACTACTCACTGCAAACTTCATTCTTATTGTGTGAAGGTCAAGTTCTAAACTGATTCTATCGAAAAAATTCTTCTTCTCGAGTTTCCTCTTGCTCCTAATCCTTAGCTAATTATTATTTTTATGTCTAATTTTGTATAAATAATATCTGATTAATACGTCAACAACATCTAATCTTGTTGATGTGGTGTACAATTTGTGGCTGCATAACTTTGCCCCCCCTCCCCTAAAAAAACGACAAAATATTATTACCTGATTTTAATAAAGCAAATCTTTTTGTAGATTAATTGGCAAAGACCAAACTTGGGATGGTGGGACGAATACAAAAAAAGGTTATTTTCATTATATAATATGAACTTAGCTGCTTTTCAGTCTTTTTATTCAAAATATGAATTTTTACTACTCACTGCAAACTTCATTCTTATTGTGTGAAGGTCAAGTTCTAAACTGATTCTATCGAAAAAATTCTTCTTCTCGAGTTTCCTCTTGCTCCTAATCCTTAGCTAATTATTATTTTTATGTCTAATTTTGCATAAATAATATCTGATTAATACGTCAACAACATCTAATCTTGTTGATGTGGTGTACAATTTGTGGCTGCATAACTTTGCCCCCCCCCCCCCCTAAAAAAACGACAAAATATTATTACCTGATTTTAATAAAGCAAATCTTTTTGTAGATTAATTGGCAAAGACCAAACTTGGGATGGTGGGACGAATACAAAAAAAGGTTATTTTCATTATATAATATGAACTTAGCTGCTTTTCAGTCTTTTTATTCAAAATATGAATTTTTACTACTCACTACAAACTTCATTCTTATAGCAAGAAGGTCTAGTTCTTAACTGATTCAATGGAAAAAATTCTTCTCTTCGATTTTGTTCTTTGCTCCTAATCCTTAGATAATTGTTATTTTATAGTGACTATCAAGAGGAAAATTTAATTTTGTTGAAGTGAAATTTAATTTAAGGCTCTATAACTTTGAGCCCCCCAAAGAAATCATTACTCCCTCACGTTAGTAAAACAAAACACTTTGAACATTGGATGGAAAAGACGGAGCTTTGAGATTGAGGGGCGAATACAGAAAATTGTGATTTTTAATGTAAAATATGAACTTAGCTGCTTTTCAGTCTTTTTAGTCAAAATACAAATTTTTACTACTCACTACAAATTTCATTCTTATTGTGAGACGGTTCAGTTCTAAACTGATTCTACGAGAAAAATTCTTTTCTTCGAGTTTGTTCTTTGCTCCTAATCCTTAGATAATTGTTATTTATAGTGACTATCAAGAGGAAAACTTAATTTTGTTGAAGTGAAATTTGATTTAAGGCTGTATAACTTTGAGCCCCCCAAAAAAACCCTTACTCTCTCGCGTTAGTAAAGCAAAACTTTTTGTACATTGGATAAAAAAGACGGAGCCTTGAGATTGAGGGGCGAATGCAGAAAATGGTGATTTTCAATATAAAATATGAACTTAGCTGCTTGTCAGTCTTTTAGTCAAAATACGATGTTTTACTACTCACTACAAACTTCATTCTTATTATGAGACGGTCCAGATCTAAACTGATCCTACGAGAAAAATGTTTCTCCTTGAGTTTGTTCTTTGCTTCTAATACTTAGATAATTGTTATTTTATTGTGACTATCAAGAGGAAAATTTAATTTTGTTGAAGTGAAATATAATTTACGGCTCTATATCTTTGCCCAAAAAACGCATTACTCCCTCGCGTTAGTAAAACAAAACTTTTTGTACATTGGATAAAAAAGACGGAGCTTTGAGATTGAGGGGTGAATGCAGAAAATGGTGATTTTCAATATAAAATATGAACTTGGCTGTTTTTCAGTCTTTTAGTCAAAATACGATTTTTTACTACTCACTACAAACTTCATTCTTATTGTGAGACGGTCCAGTTCTAAACTGATTCTATTGAAAAATTCTCCTCCTCGAGTTTGTTTTTTGCTCCTAATCCTTAGGTAAGTATTATTTTTATAGCGACTATCAAGAGGAAAATTTAATTTTGTTGAAGTGAAGTATAATTTACGGCTGTATAACTTTGAGCCCCCCAAAAAACCCATTACTCCCTCACAGACTTTTTGTACGTTGGATGAAAAGGACGGAGCTTTGAGATTGAGTGGCAAATACAAAAAATGGTGATCTTCATTCTAAAATATGTACTTAACAGCTTTTCAGTATTTTTTAGTCAAAATATGAATTTTTACTACTCACTAAAAACTTCATTCTTATTGTGAGAAGGTCCAGTTCTAAACTAATTCTAAAGAAAAAAATCTTCTCCTCGAGTTTGCTCTTTGCTTTTTGCTCCTAATCCGAAAGTAATTATCATTTTTACACTGAATGTCAAGAGGAACATTTAATTTTATTGAAGTGGTGTATAATTTGCAGCTGCATAAAATTAAACCCTCTAAAAACATACTATTTACTCGCGTTAGTGAAACAAACCTGCTTCTACAGTTTTCAAGTGATGGAAAAATATAATTTGACGGCTTGTAAGACTCAATATTATAAATTGTTTTGAAAAGAGGAAACTTGGCTGCTTTTCAGTCTTTTTAGTAAAAACATGAATTTTCACTGCTTACTAGAAGCTTCATTCTTATTGTAAGAAGGTCTAGTTCTGAACTGATTCGGCAAAAAATTATTCTCCTTGAATTTGCTCTTTGCTTTTAGTCTTTCAATGATTATGATATTTATAGTTAATATCACGAAGAAATATTATTTTGTTTAAGTGGTATATAAATTGCAGCTGCATGACTTTGAGTCCCCGAAAAGTATATTTTGTTATGAAAGTCAGTTCAAAAAAGAAGACAATTTGAGATGGAGTGTCTAAGCAGAGATGGTTGATTTTCAATATAAATGTTTAAACTTCACTTCTTTTCAGTTTTTTTTTAGTCAAAAATATCTGTTTTCACTTCAAACTTTATTCTTAATGTTAGAAGATGTTTTTCTAAGCTGATTATGCGGAAATATTTTTCTCCTCTAGTTCGGTCTTTGCTTTTAATCTTTCAATAAGTATTATTTCATAGCGAATATGATTTTTATAGAGAATTATTTTGTCAGAAGAAAACAATACGATGTCGTCTATGTGGCTGTATGGTTTGCGGCTGAATTACTTTGAGCACTTTAAAAACATATTTTGGATTGTGTTAGTGAACCGAGCGTCCTTCTATGAGGTTTAGATAATGGATCAGCAGTACTTGACAAATTATAAAGGTCAAGATTTAAATCAGTTGGACAAAGATGAGATCGAGCGGAAAAGAAAAAATTAGTGATTATCATATTTAACCCACCTAATTTGCAATCTTCAGTCAAACGAAAAATGTTAGTACTCAATACACATAGAAAAAAAAATTAATCGAATATTAGTTGAATAACAAGTTGACTGAAATTACAAAGGGGAATAAGAGGTTCAAAGCCTACAAGGGCCTCCTATCTGCCTCGAATATTATTCAAGTGAACTTTGCATAGAAGAAGGGGAGAAATGCCAACTAGTGCATAGATAAAAAGTACATCACTGGGTGCTCAAGAATTCTCAAATCTCTTACTACGAGAAAAAATAAATTTTGAATTTTCCAAATGCGAATATGTGTTATTTATTCGTTTGTTTTCTTTTTTTAGGAATTGTATAATATTATATTCTAATTGAAAATAGTAGTTCAATATTTCTTAAAAGTTTTTAGTTTGAAATAGAGATTGAACTACTTACAATTGGCTTCATCCTTATGGTTAGAAGATCTCCTTCTGAACTGATTTGAATATTAGTTTTCATATCCCAAGTAATCTTTTTTTGTCTTCACCTGATCGTAAAAGTTTCTTGCAATCATAAAGTTTAAGGAAAACATTAAAACAAATTCAGGAAAATTGTTTTTTTTTTTTGCAAGATTTCTTGGCCATAGAGTGAAGTCCTTGACATAGCAAAAAAAGCTTTTGAATTAATTATTACATATGTTATAATTTTTGGATCATAAAAGAGTTTGAATTAACTTTTACATACGTTATAATTTTTTGGATCAAAAAGAGTTTAGAATAAAAGAAAGATAAATTACCAGTTCACGTGTTTTTAGATTAAAAGTGAAGCTTTTAGAGCTACTAATAAAAAAAAAATCGAAAAAGAAGTTTTTAAAGCAAAGTTCAGGGCCGTATAAGGGCTATAATAAAGGGTCACAAGATTTCATTTTACGATTTTTCCCCTAGAGACTCTTCACATAGAAGGAGGGGTTATACATTGGAGGGGCTCATTCGAAAGGAAATTAAAAGTTCATTTCCCTTTTTAAGATTAAAAAGTGATCAAAGGGCAATCAGCTATTTAGTGGTGAAATGAAATAGCACTAAAATAACAATTTGTCGCAGCACACAGCCATTAGCGCACACTCAAACGCGGCACGCGGGGCAAAAACACTACGGTGCCAAGTAATGTCAGTTTCTTTGCTATATATATCATGATGGTCATGAATGCTTGAGGAACCAGTGACAGGAACATTGTTCTTAGAACTCCAGACGGGGTTTGGCATACCTCGTGGTTATAAAGCATAATAAAATGTATAATTTAATAGTGATCATATTTTTATTTAAACTTTTTTTAATCATAGAAGTAAAAAGGATGTCAAAATGAAAGCACCGACTTTTTCTCTAATTATATTTGATGAAAATTTAAAGATAGTCATTTTGTTCAAAATAGTCCAAAGGTCAAATAAAAATGCCACTAGGGTTGACAATTCTCCCATATACCCCGGGCAAGGGTAATAAGTTATACAAGTTGCCTATTGCTGACATATATGGTTTTATATTCAGAAAGATGGCACGTTCGGTCCTGGATTTTCAAAATAACTTAGGTTATTAAGAGGAAAGTTTGAAGAAATAGTGAGGGAGGTACAAAACACATTCAAAACAAACTATGTGCCTGCTGGCTGTCAATAGGGAATATCGGCAATATCTAAAGGCTGATATTATGAAACTTTCAAGTTAGGTTGTGGGGAGGTCGAAGAGGAATTAGAGGGCAACCAACCCCCCTCTGTTTCCTTTTTAGGTCTCCCCTCTGATCAACACTGATCGAAATTTGTTATGGTGCCATTTTGTTCAAACTAATCAAAAGGCTTAATAGCTTTTGCTTCAGTGATACCATGCCCCCCTCCCCCACAGCCCCATTTCAAGATTTGTAAATTATGCAATTTGGCCATTGCTTACGTATTGGATTTACAAATTGGATTAAATAAAAAATAGATTTTTTTAACGGAAAGTAAGGAGCGACATTAAAACTTACAACGAACAGAAATTACTTAGTATGTGAAAGGGGCCGTTTCTTCGTCAACGTCCCGCTCTTTACACTAAAGTTTGGCTCTTTCTCTTAGCTCTACTTTTTTAAAACAGTATTTTCTGTAGTATTATCTCTGTAGTATTATTTCTTACAGTATTATTTCTGTTCGTTTTAAGTTTTAGTTCTGCTCACTGCTTTCAGTTGCAAAACTTTGTCATATGTATTTTTGCATTATTTTTCTTTTTAAATAATGCTAGAAAATCCTGCTCTCTCTTCATGGAATTTTTCTTCCCCCATGATAAAATCCTCCAAGGAAAGTCCCCCCAGCATTTCCCCTCTTCTCAATCCCCCCCCCAACCAAAAAATCCCCCTGAAAACGTCTGTACACTACCAAATAACCACTACTATATGTAGGCACTGGTCAAAGTTTGTAACTTGTAGCCCCTCCCACGGGGACTGTGGGGGAATAAGTTGTCCCCAAAGACATAGTTATAAGGTTTTTCGACTACGTTCAATAAAATGCCTATCTCAGAATTTTGATCCGTTGACTTTGGGAAAATAATTAGCGTGAGAGTGGGCCTATGTGCCCTCCAATTTTCTTGTTCACTTAAAAAGGGCACTAGAACTTTTCATTTCCGTTAGAATGAGCCCTCTCGCAAGATTCTAGGACCACTGGGTCGATACGATCATCCCTGGAAAAAAAACAACAAATAAACACGCAGCCGTGATCTGCCTTCTGGCAAAAAAACAAAATTCCACATTTTTGTAGATAGGAGCTTGAAACTTCTACAGTAGGGTTCTCTGATACGCTGAATCTGATGGTGTGATTTTTGTTAAGATTCTATGGCTTTTAGGGGTTGTTTCCCCCTATTTTCTAAAATGAGGTAAATTTTCTCCGGCTCATAACTTTTGATGGTAAGACTAAACTTGATGAAACTTATATATTTAAAATCAGCATTGAAATGCAATTCTTTTGAAGTAGCTATTGAATATCAAAATTCCATTTTGTTAGAGTTTCGGTTACTATTAGGCCAGGTCGCTCCCTACTACAGTTCGTTACCACGAACTGTTTGAAAAGGGAAATGTTTGATTATGGGTGTATTCGAAAAGCCTAAAGGTATAAAGATAAGACTTTGGAGAATGCTGAATGGTTTTAGGGCATGTTGAAGGGGACGTTAAAAAGTGTTGGGAGGGCAACCATCCCCTTTTTAGCTGCCCCCTCACAAAGATATCTGACAAAAATTTGGAACAGCTATCTCGTTTAAAATAGTTTAAAAGCTAATTAACTATGCCTTTGGGGATGACATAAGTAGTGTTGTAACACCAAGCAAGTGTTTTAAGGTATAGAAGTTCCTCATTGGTTATATATAAGGCTGGTTATTCCGAAAAGGACGTGTCTTTGATACTGAGTCCCCATAAAGGCTAATCGTAATAAGGCAAAGCTTTCGGAGGATGTTGAGGGGGGTGTCAAATTATATAAAGGGGGGTCGTCAAAAGGACACAAAAGCAATAGCTAAGGGCATTAAGTTGAAACTATAAAGCCATGGTGAGAGAGATTTTAAAAAAGGAACGGGGGGTAAACAGCCCACCTCACCTCTTTCCCTTTTGGGTGCCTTCTTAACACTGATAGAAGTCTTAAAATGCTATTTTATTCAAAATTGTCGCAGCGTCTAATGGCTATGCATCCGGCAATGTCATGTCCCACTCTCTCTGGGGCAAGGAATGTAAATTATGCGATTGCCCTTTTTAAATGCAGGATATATCAGTGGGAAAGAGGGGAATTTTTGATCATGGGTGTGTCTAAAAACGCTATGGGTATTGAGGTGAAGTTCTGGGGAATATTGGGGGTTATGCTAGGTCAAAGTAAATAATATGCATCCAAGTTATCGAAAAAGGGTATTTCCAATAATTTAGGGACGGGTAAGGGTATTAACTTGAAACTTTCAGGGCCACTATAACTGCTACTAATGTGGCTGCAAATGCGACTGGCATCGACTCTGGCTACTTCAGATAGCGGCAACTTGCAACTGTGACTGCAAATGCTTGCAGTTGTTATTACATTTGCTTTTGACAACTTTGAAGGGACACTGAAGGGGGTCTGGAACAAAATCAAAGCACACTCTGCGTATAGTGATTGTCAAAAGAGTGCATCAACAACATTTCAGGAACAGCTGAGGGTATTAAGTTGAAACTTTCAAGAGATTTTGAGGGACATATTGAACCCTATTTGGAGGGCTAAGGACCCCCTCCTCTTTTGTCTTTCTAGAATCTCTTATTACGAATCAAAACTACTAAATAGTTTTTTTGCTTAATTCAGTCAAATTGCCTAATAACCGTGCCTCCGGGAGGAATGTTAATCAAGTTCAAAAGACAAAATATGCATTCAGTTTGTCAAAATTGTACGTTTGCAATATCTCAGGAATAGTGAATGGTATTAAGTTGAAATTTTTTAAGAATGTTGAAGGGGATATTGGACTTATTCAATATTAATTGAAAAGAAGAGATTTTTCGAGGGATGTAAAGAGTAAAACAGAAACTTAAACGAAAAAAAAAACTATTGCTTCACAGTATATCTAGCATATATTGATAAAACTAGTGCAACTAAACCAACTGATAATATTGTCCTATTTTTATATGATTATAGAAAACTTGTTCTTTACTGAACGCAAAAAATAATATAAGAGTTTTGGTGCATTAAGACACACCGATGGAGTCAAGAAGAGAAATAGTAAAAAGACAAGAATTTTAGAATTCCTGCTTAATTTTTTTTGTTTAATTTGTTATTATTTCAGCACAATGAGCTCGATCCAATGACTGGATCTAGTTTTGGTTGTGAACAGGACATTTCAGGATTAATTTGTAGACAAGTCTAAAGAAGGCGTTTTGGTAGGCGACTGTTAAGTCGCCTTAGAATTTTTAATATAACTTGAAAAATTCTGTTCTTTAGAGTGATTCTTCATTTCTAGCAATATTGAAGCATGTTTTTACTATTTAAAATTGTGGTAAGCGGGAACAAGTGATTCTCCTTGCGTGTAATAGGTTATAACATAGAAAGTATTAGCCAAATCAAAACATTAAGGATGTTTGCTGGTCTAGATGGTTAAGGCTCTGGTTTGGCCATTGGGGAAATATCTGGTCTTATATTCAAATTCTAATTAGGATAAAAATCTTCCAATTATTAAAGATTTCCTGGAAAAATGTATTGAAAGAAAAAGAAAACCTCTTCAAGCATTATGTATCAGCCCACGTCTGCATTGTCATTTCGTAGCACCCTACGTGTTCGCGCCCTCCTCAGTTGAAAACAGGGATCCCGTACGGGCCCCTGAGGAAACAAGTCACGTGCGATTAACACAAGTAAATATTAACCTATTTCTTAACATCCAAAGAAATCTTGAAAAAAAACGTCTGGAAGAAAAATGTCTTAAAAAAAGTCTTGAAATGTCTTGAAGGATCTTGAAAAATATCTTGAAGAAAAATATCTTAGAAAACGTCTTGAAGTGTCCTGAAACGTCTTGAAAAATGTCTTAAAAACGTCTTGAAATGTCTTGAAAAACGTCTTGAAGGAAAATGATCTTAAAAATGTCTTGAAGCGTCTCGAAAAACTTCTTGAAAGAAAATGTCTTAATAAAACTCTCCTGCTGGACTATTCGACTCCAACACTTCCTATCACGTAACAAAAAAAAAACTATGATGTAAAAACCAAACCCTATTCCATGACAACCAAAGTAAACCCTCCCTATTATGTAATTAACAACTGCATCTCATAGAAAACATACCTTGTTACGTAACATGAACCTGTGTCTTGCCCTGAGGGAATCACCGTTAAAGTTTCTTCGTCGCCTAAAATTACTAAAGGAAGAGAAGAAGGAGTTGCTATGGGCCTCGTGGAATTCAAAGGTCGGTGACTATTGTCACCTCTCCCTCCTCGCAAAATTTCTCCTGGAGAGTTTCCTCATAAAATTTTGTTTCAAGGGAAAACTCTTCTCGTGGAAAATCCTCCCCCACAAAATTCACGCCTTAAAAATATGACCGAAGACTTCCCAATCACAAATACAAGGCTTTATGCGAACAATGATAAAATTAAGTACATTGAAAACTTTTCTTCGGAGACTGTGGAAATCCAAATAAACTATGATTAGACAAATTCGAATAGCCTATTTTTTGAATTACTGAAATAAAATAAAAGAAAATGCGAAGCCATTTTCTTCATAAATTATTAGGAAAAATCAAGCTTTTTGGCAGTTAATCTTAATTTTCTTGGCGTAACAGGAAAAAAGTATTGGTTAAGAATTAACGTAGTCAGCTTTAACAAAGATAGGATTTCCACATTTTTACATAGAAGGCACAAAGCCATGATTGAGAAAAAACTGCCCTTAAGGACTTGAGCCTTTGACTTCCTAATTCAAAGTCCAAACTCATCAAACTGGAATATGAGGTTTATTAATCAAATTGAATGTATTGGCTTTTGTACAACCATAATTGCGTTAATTACAGCCCTTTTCCCAGGGTCTATGAAAGAGTGTAAAGAGGAAAGCTTTGGATAGATTGGGATGGAGGAGGAGCGTGCGTAGCTGTGTTGGCCTCAGGCAGCTTGGTACTACGGTTAGCTGTTTGCATTTAGTATAAGTAGTAGTAAAAGTGATTTAGAAAGTACAGTTGTGAGAAATAGTCAAACTTAAGCGTAAAGGGTGGTGTGTTGAGGCGGGGACAGTTCCTTTCACTTCTTTAATATACGGAATAATTTCTGTTCGTTTTAAGTTTTAATGTCACAGCTTACTTTTAGTTAAAACAACTTGACTTTTTATTGAATTTCTGTCCGTTTTTAAATTAATGTAGGTTTTGATTTTGGCTTACCGTACATGAATAATTAAAACGAAATTTGCATATTAACTATACTTTTTTTTGGCTAAATGACTTTCTCAAATCTTTTGATCGTACGATTTTGGGGCAGGGGAGGTTAGTTGCCCTTCCAATTTTTTGCTACTTAAAAAGGCCACTAGAACTTTTAATTTTATTTGCGAACGTTTTTTTAGTAATAAATATACATAACTTACAAATTAACTTACGTAACAAACTTCTATATGCATATATTTTTATAATGGATATGAGGGGGTGCAATTTTGTTCCAATTCTTTAAGAATGACCCTATCACCAAAAGCATAGCTATCGGATATTCCAACTATGCTGAAGAAAATCGTTATCTTAAAATTTGGATCGGACGACCTTAGGGGAAGGAGCTCTTTTGAGGAGGGAGGCTAGCTGCCCTCCAATCTTTTTCGTCTCTTAGAAAGGGTACTAGCAATTTCAATTTCAGTTCTAACGAGTCATTAAACACCATTCTTTGATTTTCAGGTATCCCACTAGTCCAGGTAAAAAAAAAGAGACATCGGTGCTAATCATACAAAAAAGTGATTTTCCTTGTTGCTCAATGTGGTGAACTTTATTTACCCTTTAAAGGGTTTTTGACCATACTGATTCCAATGGTGCAATTTTTTTTTGTCTTACACCATTTTTGATGGTATCTGGCTGAATCTAAGTGTTCTCAAAATCACCATAAATTTATTCTCGTAACTAAGTTCTACTTTTAAGATTAACCGAAATAATAGTTTCAATGGTACTCGAATGACATACGCCCTACCTAATATTCTTCTAATATATTTCTCTGACGCTCAATCCTAATGAAATATACCAAAGTAAGATAAAAATATAATACTTTAGAAACTAATTTGGGCTATATGTTTGCACAATAAAGGGTGGGGGTAAAGTTCATCTGTTCTGCATGCCCAGTGTATTAGGTACAATTATTCTGAATCTTAATCAGAATTGTTTTCTAACTTCATACTGTCCAAATACTTTACCCCCACCCTAGCCCTTAATGTGTAAACATACAGCCTGAATTATATATTTGCCATCTATTCTGTCACATCTCTTTGTCTTATCTCACGCTAAGCTGAAAGAAAATCACGAAAATAAAAACCTGTTCTTCAATGCATCAGTGAATGAACAACTTAAGTGGTAGGGCGTATATCATAAAAGTACCGGTTTCCATTCCTTAATCAGTGTCAAAAGACAAAATGTTCTCATTAAGGAGTTTTTTTTTTTCAAAATGTGTTTTTCAACTCTTGGTTATTATGGGCGATGGTGTGCTCTTTATTAGGTTGCAACTACTACTGCGACCATGATAGAAGGCACAGAACCATGATTGAAAGAAAAAACACACCTGATACCGACATGACGGATACCGATACCTGTGCTGCCAATGCGCTCGATGCTTATACACGCAATACCGATACGCCCGATACGAGTACACCATGTTTACCCCCGCGTCCGTGTATGGTGACTAGCATTCACCCCCGAAAAATGGCCCCCAATTTGATTTTATTACCTATTTGATTTTATTTTTCATTTCTTATGTCCTTTCTCGTCTTTGTTTTATGCGTCGAATACCCGCTACCCCCGGAATATGCCCCGCCCCGCGAAAAATCACTCCTGGTAAGTCCCCCTGGAAAATTTCCCCCGTAGATAATAAGGTTTTCCAAATTCAAGAATTTCATTTGAGTTTTTTTATGTAAGGGGAAGGAATTTGGTATTTGTACAGTATATGCCACTCACTGAAGTTCACGCTGTGTAAAACTCGAGAAAAAAATCGGTTTTTTCATTAGCTTCTTTCAGCTTAGCGTGAGACAGGACAAAGGCAAGGGACAGAATAGATAAAAAATATATGATTCAGGCTATATATTTGCACATGAGGAGGGAGAGGGGTAAATTATTTGGACAGTTTGAAGTCAGAAAACAATTCTTACTTCATAATATGCAAAATAATGTACCTAATACATTTTGCCTTCTGAATCGCTATACTTTACCCCCCCCCCCAGTGTGCAAATATATAGCACAAATTTGTTCCTAAAGTAACGAAGAAACCAACGGTTTGCTCTCAAATTTTACAAACCGTAAAATTGAGTGAGTGGCGTATAATACACAAGTACCGGAATTTTTCATGGAGAGAGAGAG
Source organism: Artemia franciscana (assembly GCF_032884065.1). Taxonomy (NCBI): domain Eukaryota; kingdom Metazoa; phylum Arthropoda; class Branchiopoda; order Anostraca; family Artemiidae; genus Artemia; species Artemia franciscana. The sequence goes on from NC_088870.1 coordinate 29,833,306, forward strand.
AGAGAGAGAGCTGGATTTCCAGGTACTTTTCGAAACCGGTCAAAAATTACACTGGTATTTACCTAAGTATACTTACAGATAATATTTAAATAATTTCTTAGACCACACCACTTTTCCATTTACGAAAAATTAAGTAAGTTTCAGCAAAGTAGTGAACAAAAAATAAAAACAAAACAATACTTTAATTGAAAAATATTCCGAATATTTCGATCCCACGTCCAGGAGCCTTTCTCAACGAAAAAAAGAGAAAAAAATGTATTTCAAAAATAACAAAAAGAATAAAACGACAACTAAACACACGAAGAAGAAAAAAAAATAAATAAATGAGAACAACTCAAATTATAAACAAACTTCCAACACTGAAGTTATAATATAAGAATAAAACCAAAGCGAATATCTATAGTAAAATCATAGGTCACTCTCCTCTCAATATTCACTGTATAAGTCAGGGAATCTATTAAAAGTGAAGACTATATTTACTTGAACAAACAAAAAAGGTCACCAAACCCCAGGTCCATTGCCCCAAACTAAATCTTACAGGTTAATCAACAAATTCATGAATTATAAGTTTAATGGATTTTTTTGTTGCTAGTTTAGCTGCAGTCCGTTGAGTTTTTCCAGCTTTTACCTCATCCTGCCTTTTGTTCGCAAGGCAGGTTCCCGGACAAATATGTAAATCACTACTGGTTGACGATTTTAGCTGCTCCTCAATTAAACTAATAAAAATTGAGTTCATCCTAAGATCATCTTCCTCTCTCTCTCTCTCTCTCTCTCTCTCTCTCTCTCTCTCTCTCTCTCTCTCTCTCTCTCTCTCTCTCTCTCTCTCTCTCTCTCTCTCTCTCTCTCTCTCTCTCTCTCTCTACCCCCATATATAATGTTTATTATTTCTGTAGTTCCTTTGAAACATTGCAGAAGTCCTACAGACGTATCTACAATTTTTATTTGATCAAATAAAACATTTTGATGAGGAAAATCAAATACGAGTTCTGCTACAGCTGATTCACACGTTTCCGGTTTTTGATAGTGTCTTAGTGAGCATTTTTGTATTACTCTAGCCTATTTTCAAAATTCTGCTGTGTTCTTCCTACATAAGATTTACCACAAGAGCATGGAATTTTGTATGTTTCTTGGAACCTTGTCATTTCCATATTTATAAAAGAGCTTAGAGTTTGTCATGAATTAAATGCTCTTCTTATATTATGTTTTTTTTTTAGTTCTCTTCTTAATTTCTGTGACAATATTGGGATATAAGTCAAAGTTGTGTAATTTGCTTATTGTGTTGACCCATCTTCTTCTAATATTACAGGTTCCATTAACTTCTTCCCCTTTTTTCAATTATTTGAGAAATCATATTTTCGGGATATCCATTACCTACAAGAATATCCCTAATAAGAAACAAACTCACTACTCATGTATTCTGGTGATGTTAATTTAATGCTCTATCAACTAAAGAAATAACTACACCCCTTTTTATGTAGATCGGGTGATTTGACGCGAAAGACAAATAACGTTTGTTGTTAGTCAGTTTATGGTATATTGAAAAAGCTAGTTCATTATTATTTCTTTCGGATACAAATATCCAAAAACGCTAGTAGTATTGACGGCCCTCTGCTTTTAAAGGCACCTATAGGGTGCCTCAAGACGTTATTAGGTGCGCATGGGTCTTACGTAATACAATAGTATAGCTGTAACAGTATAGTACACCTGTACGTTACGTCCCGTAAGATATTTTTAAAGGCAGCCATAAGAAGGTTTTTAAAGGCAGCCATTGGAAGTGTTCTAAAAACACACATAGGAAGGCTTTTAAACCGGTCCATCGGAAGTTCTTAAAGGCAGTCATAGGAGGTCTTTTAAAGACACATTTATAAGGTTTTTAAAGGCAGCCATAGGAAGGCTTTTAGAGACACGCCAAGGAATGCTTTTAAAGGCAGCCATAGGAAGTTTTTGAATGCTGTCACAGGAAGGCTTTTAAAGACACGTAAAGGATGGTTTTTAAAGACTGGAATGCTTTTAAAGGCAGTCTTAGGAAGTTTTTAAAGACACATAGAAAGGCTTTTAAAGACAGGATTCTATGTAACAGGACTTGTTAGATTTCAGGCGGTGCTAGTCAAGATGAAAACGTAAGCGTTAAATTATAGTGAGTGTTTTCCTTAAGATATTCTTCAACACATTTTTCAAGACGTTTCAAAAGGTTTTTAAGACAGTTCTCTTAAAATCGATTTTCAAGACGTGTCAAGACATTTCAAGGCGTTTCATATGAAATTTTTCTTCAAGGTGTTTTTAAGACACTTTTATTCAAGACGTTTTTCAAGACGTTTTTTATCACATTTTTCTTCGAGTCATTTTGGTTCGAGATTTTTTTGTCTGTTACGTAGTCGGATATTGTTTGCTTATCTTACGGATGACGCCATCTGCTGTGAAATGCTAGACTTCAGGGGTTAGTGGGGAATCCCCTCTTGTAACTGAGGATAGAGCGCACATGGGTGTTATGTACCTACACCTTTATGTTACGTAATCAGTTGAAGTACATATCTTTTTTCATTCCCGAAATTACTTTTCGACTTTATGCATATCCCGACACCAGCAATACTTTTTGAAAGACTTTATTGTATCATTTCAGTTTAACTTCTTTTCTTAATATTTCTCCTAAACCCATTTTAATCCTCAATCGTAAACCCTTAACCCATCAAGATGAACTATACACCTTTTTCCCTCCCAAGATTTCATTTCGACTTAATGCATACCCCAACACAAAGCAATGCTTTTCAAAAGATTGATTTCATGGTATCAGAACAAATTTCTTCTCTTAATATTCCTCCTAGTCCCGTCTTTTTTGACTTTATGAATACCCCAACACCAAGCGATACTTTTCAAAAGGTTTTACTGTATTATTTGAGAATAAGTTCTTTTCTTAGTATTCCTTCTAAACCCGTTTTTTTCATTGATCAGGTTGGGAGCTTCAGTTACCTTGGTAGTATTATTAGTAAAGATGGTGGGAGCAGTGAAGATGTTAAAAGTAGAATAGCTAAAGCTCAGGGTGTTTTTTCACAGTTAAAAAAAGTTTGGAAGAATAGAAAGATAAGCCTACAAACCAAGATTAGAATATTGGAAGCTACAGTGATGACAGTGGTCAAATATGGCTCTGAAGCATGGACACTCCGAAAAGCAGATGAAAATTTACTAGATGTTTTCCAGAGAAATTGCCTACGGATTGTTCTGGGTACCCGACTGACTGACCGTATTTCAAACAGTAGGTTGTACGAAAAGTGTGGTTCAATCCCGCTTTCTGGGGCTATAATGAAAGAAAGGTTGAGATGGCTAGGCCACGTTCTACGGATGAAGGATGATAGATTACCGAAGATTGTCCTTTTTGGCCAACCGTCTGGGGCTACACGGAAAGCAGGTCGTCCTTGTCTGGGTTGGGAGGATGTCATAAATAAGGATTTAAAGGAAATGGGAACTTCCTGGGAGGGTGTAAAGAGGGAGGCTTTAAATAGATTAGGTTGGAGGAGGAGCGTGCGTAGCTGTGTTGGCCTCAGGCGGCTTGGTGCTGCAGTGAGTTATTAGTAGTAGTAGTAGTAGCAACACCAAGCAATACTTTTCAAATTTCAGAACAATGTCTTTTGTTAATATTCCTCCTAAATCCATTTTTTTCAAGTTGAAGGACACATTTTAGTCACTCATAATCTTGCTTTTTGACTTTATGCATACCCCAACACCAAGCAATGTTTTTCAAAAAAGGCTTCATTAGATCAGTTTTCTTAATGTTTTTCTTATTATTTTCTTCATGTTGTTTTCTTAGTATTCCTCCTAAGCCACTTTTTCAAGCTGGAGTGCACATCTTATTTTACTCCCGACATAAAAATTTTGACTTTATGCATACCCCAACACCTAGCAACACTTTTCAAATGGCTTCCTTGTACCATTTCAGTATAAGTTCTATTCTGAATATTCTCCTAAATCGAAATTTTCAAGTTGAAGTACAAACCTGTTTCGCTTCCAACATCATTTTTCGACAGTTCATCACAAGTTATTTTCTTAATATTCCCACTAAACCTGTTTTTCTCAAGCTGGAGTGCATATCTCTTATCCATCCCAACATTACTTTTCAATTTTACGCGTATTCCAACACCAAACAACTCTTTTTATAAGGCTTTATTATATCATTTCATAACAATTTATTTTCTTAATATTCCTCTTAAACCCGTTTTTTTCAAGTTGGAGTACAATTCTTTTTTCACTCCCAACCTTACTTTTGGACTGTATTCATACCTCAACTCTAAGCAATACTATTCAAAAGGCGTTTTTGTATCATTTCAGATAAAGCCCTTTTCTTAATATTCCTACTAATCCCATTTTTTCCTATTGGATTACACATCTTTCTTCCTTCCCAATATTACATTTTGACTATATTCATAACCCAACACCAAGCAATACTTTTCAAAACAAGTCCTTTTCTTAATATTCTTCCTAAGCCCATTTTTTCAAGTTCGAGCACTAATTTTTTTCACTCCCAATTTTGCTTTTTGACGTTATACATGCGCCAACATCAAATAATGTTTTTCAAAAGGCTTTACTGCAGCATTTCACAACAAGTTGTTTTCATAATATTTCTCTTAACCCCATATTTTTTCAAGTTAGATTGCAAATCTTTTCTCACTCCCAAAATCACTTTCTGGCTTTATATAAACCGAAACAGCAAGCAACACTTTTCAAAAGGCTTATTTTATCATTTCAGAACAAGCTCTTTTCTTAATATTCCTCCTAAACCCGTTTTTTCCAGTTAGACTATACATCTTTTTTGGCTCCCGGCCTTACTTTTCGACTTTATGAATATTAAAACACCAAGCAAATTTTTTCAAAGGCTTTATTGTATCAATTCAGAACAAGTTCTTTTCTAAATATTCCTCCTAAACCCGTTTTTCAAGTTGGAGTACACATCTTTTTTACTCCCAACTTTACTTTTAAACTTTATCCATACTCCGACGCCAAGCAAGACTATTCAAAAGGCTTTATTGTATCATTTCAGAGCAAGTTCTTTTCTTATTATTCCTGCTAATCTTATTTTTTCAATTTGGGTTACACATCTTTCTTCCCTCCCAATATTAGTTTCGAATTTATACATACCCTAACACCAAACAATACTTCTCAAAAGGCTTTATTATTTCATTTTAGAACAAGTTCTTTTCTCAATATTGCTCCTAAATCCATTTTTCAAGTTACAGCACACCTTTTTTCGGACCCAATCTTACTTTTTGACTTTATATATACCCCAGTACCGAGCAATACTTCTCAAAAGCCTTTATTGTATCATTTCACAACAATTTCTATTCTTAATATTCTTCTAAATTCTATTTTTTCAAGTTGAAGCACAATTTTTTTACTCCCAAAATGGCTTTTAGACTTTACTTAAACCGAGACAACAAGCTAAACTTCTCAAAAGGCTTTATCATACCATTTCAGAACAATCTCTTTTCTTAATATTTAAGTTGGACTACATATCTTTTTCACTCCCAGCCCTACTTTTCGACTTTATGCATACCGCAATATGAAACATATTTTTTCAAAGACTATTGTATCATTTCAGAATAAGTCCTTGACTAAATATTACTCCTAAACCCGTTTTTTTCAAGTTGGAGTTCACGACTATTTTCACTCCCAAGATTACTTTTCAGCTTTATGCATATCCCAACGCCAAGAAATACTTTTCAAAAGGCTTTATCGCATCATTTTAGAACAAGTTCTCTTATTAATATTTCTCCTTTTCAAATTTGGAAGTCACATCTTTTTTACTCTCAACATTTCATTTGACTTTATGCATACCCCTTCACCAAGCATTACTTTTCAGAAGGCTTGATTATTTCACTATCATTTAAGAACAAGTTCTTTTCTTAATATTGCTCCTAAACCCCGATTTTCAAGTTGGAGCACACACTTTTTTCACTCCTAATGTCACATTTTGACTGTACCCCAACACCAAGCAATACTTTTCAAAAGGGTTAATCGTATTATTTCAGAATAAGTTCTTTTCTTCTTATACCTCCTAAAGCCGTTTTTTCAAGTTGGAGTATACACCTTTTCTCACTCCCAGCATTGCATTTCGACTTTATGTATACCCCAACACCAAGCAATACTTTTAAAAAGGCTTTATTGTATCATATCAGAATAAGTTCTTTTCTTAATATTCCTCCAAAACCTTTTTTTTTCTCAAGCCGAAGTAAACATAATTTTTCACTCCCAACATTACTTTCCGACTTTATGTGTACACCATTAGCAAGCAATATTTTTCATAAGTCTTTATTGTTTAATTTCATAATAAGTTCTTTTTATTATAATTTTTCTTTATTATAATTGTAGTAATTGCAAATTTTCGTTCTTTGGTCCCTCCTCCTTCGGCTTTCATTTTCCAAGGCTAATTGACGAGTCACACTAAGTGAACCTAAGAGAACCTAACTTGAAAGCAGTTACCTCAACGTAACCGAGCTTAAAATTCGATTATGCTGCCATCTGTAACCAAAGCTGAATAGTTTTTATCACTTGCGGTGGTCCAAATGTGTCACCATTTATAATTGAAAATGAATGACTTTTTCACTCTGAACGTTATTTTTCGACTTTATGCAAACCCCAAGACCAAGCAATACTTTTCAAAAGGCTTTAGTATACCGTTTCAGAACAAATTCTTTACTTAATACTCCTCCTATGCCCGTTATTTCAATTTGAGGTACACATATTTTTCCACTCCCAATATAACATTTCGACTTTATGAATGCCCCAACAGCAAGGAATACTGGCAAAGGAAACAGCAAAGGGCTTTATTACATCATTTCTGAACAATTTCTTTTCTTAATATTCCTCCTAAACCCGTTTTTTCAAGCTGGAGTGCACATCTTTTTCACTCCCAGCAACATTTTTTATTTAGGCTTACCCCAACACCAAACAATACTTTTAATGACTTTATTGTATCAATTCAGAGCAAGTTCTTTTCTTAATATTCCTCTTAACCCCCTTTTTGAAGTCAAATTAAATACACTTTCCATTCCTAACATTATTTTTAACTATATGCAAACCTCAAAAGCAGGGAATACTTTTTAAAAGGATTTAAGGCCGTGATTAAGTGAACTTGAAAGCATCGAGCTTCAAAATTGAAGTTAGGTTAGCCTTCTGTTTTTTAATTCTCTAGAGACCGTTGGTTGTCAAAACTTCAAATAGCACCAATTATCAAGTCTTGTCAAAGGTTTTGATTGACAGCTTCCTTTGGTGAGATGTTTCAGCCGAGAAATAGTAATATATTTGGCTGGGTAAAAATAAAATTTTATTATTTAAAGTAAAATAAAATTTTTAAGATTTAAATTTTTTTTAAAATTTTTAATTTTTTTAATTTTTTACTTAAAATTTAAGTAAAAATAAATTTTATTAGTTAAAGATATACGCAACTTACAATTTAGCTTACGTAAAGAAACTTCTGTATTCTCATATTTTTATTGCATATACGAGGGGTTTCACCCCCTCGTCAGTACCTCACTCTTCACGCTAAAGCTTAAAATTTGTCACAATTTCTTAAGAATGACCCCTGCATAACAAAAGCCGTAGAATAAATAGTTGAAATTTCTAAAAATACTTTAACGTAAATAGCGAGGTATTAGGAGGTGAGCCCCTCATATGTGTAATAATTTCTGTTCCTTTTAACAGAAATTATTATGGAATATTTACAGGAATTAATATTTACAAGAAAATAATAACAGGAATATTCGGTTCCTTTCAGTTGAAAAACTTTGTCATATTTATTTTTTCATTGTTTTTTAAATAATACTAGAAAATCCTGCACTCCCTTCGTGGAAATTTTCTTCCCCCATGACAAATTCCTCCGTGAAAAGTTCCCCCAACATATCCCCCTCTTCTCAACCCCCTGCCCCCAACCAAATGAAAACGCCCCAGAAAACGTCTGTACACTTCCCAATAACCATTACTATATGTAAGCACTGGTCAGTGTTAGTAACGTGTAGCCCCTCCCACGGGGACTGTGGGGGAGTAGGTCATCCCAAACGGCATAGTTGTAAGGATTTTCGACTACGCTGAATAAAATGGCTATCTCAGAATTTTGATCCGGTGACTTTGGAAAAATAATTAACGTGCGACGGGGGCCTAGGCGCCCTCCGATTTTTTTGGTCACTTAAAAAAAGCACTATAACTTTTCATTTCCGTTAGAATGAACCCTATCGCAACATTCTAGGACCACTGGGTCGATACGATCACCCCTGGAAAAAAAAAACAACAAAAAAAAACAAACAAATAAACACGCATCCGTGATCTGCCTTCTGACAAAAAATACAAAATTCCACATTTTTAAACAGTTCGTGGTACCGAACTGTAGTAAGGAGCGACCAGGCTCAATAGTAACCAAAACTCTAAAGAAATGGAATTTTGATACCAATAGTTATATCAAAAGAATGGCATTTTAATGCTGATTTAATATATAAGTTTCATCAAGAATAGTCTTACCCATCAAAAATTACGAGCCTGAAAATATTTGTCTAATTTTAGAAAATAGGGAAAAACACCCCCTAAAAGTCATACGATCTTAACGAAAATCACACCATCAGATTCAGCGTATCAGAGAACCTTGTTGTAGAAGTTTCAAGCCCCAATCCATAAAAATATGGAATTTCGCATTTTGTGCCAGAAGACAAATCACGGATGCGTGTTTATTTGTTTTTTTTTTCCAGGGGTGATGGGAAATTGGAGGGCACCTAGGCCCCCTCCCACGGTCATTTTTCCCCAAAGTTACCGGATCAAAATTCTGAGATAGCCATTTTATTCACCATAGTCGAAAAACCCAGTAACTATGTCTTTGGGGACGACTTACTCCCCTGCAGTCCCCGTTGGAGGGGCTGCAAGTTACAATCTTTGACCTGTGTGTACATATAGTAATGGTTACTAAGAAGTGTACAGACGTTTTCAGGGGGATTTTTTTGGTTTGGGGGGATATTTGAGGGGAGAGGGTTACCGGGGAGGATTTTTCCATGATGAACTTCTCATGGGGGAAGAGACTTTCAATGGAGGGGGCGCAGGATTTTCTAGCATTATTAAAAAAAAAACAATGAAAAAATAAACATGAAAAGTTTTTTTTTCTACTGAAAGTGAGAAGCAGCATTAAAACTTAAAACGAACAGAAATTATTACGCATATGAGGGGTCTACCTCCTCGTAATACCTCGCTCTTTACGCTAATGCATTTTTAGTAATTTCAACTATTTATTCTACGGCCTTTGTGATTCAGGGGTTATTCTTAAGAAATTGGGACAAAATTTAAGCTTTAGTATCATGAGCGAGGTATCAACGAGGGGTGAGCCCCCTCATATACGCAATAAAAATATACGAATATTGAAGTTCGCTACGTAATTTAATTCGTAAGTTACGTATATTTTTTACTTACGAAGACGTTCGTAAAAACAATAAGTAAATGTTGCCTTTTTAAGTAATCAAAAATAGGAGGGCAACTAGGCCTCCTCCCTCGCTCCTTTTTTCTCAAAATCTTCCGATGAAAACTGTGAAAAAACCATTTAGCCTCAAAGAATTAATATGCAAATTTCGTTTTAATTATTTATATGTGGAGAGCCAAGATCAAACCATGCATTAATTCAAAGACGTCCAGAAATTAAACAAAAAAAAAACAAGTTTTTTTTTAAAATGAAAGTAAGGAGCGACATTAAAACTTAAAACGAACAGAAATTACCCCGTATATGAAAGGGGCTTTTCTTCCTCAACGCCCCGCTCTTTACGCTAAAGCTTGACTCTTTCTCTTAACTCTACATTTTAAAACAGTAAAAAACTTTAGCGTAAAAAGCGGGGCGTTGAAGAGAAAAAGCCCCTTTCATACACGGAGTAATTTTTGATCGTTTTAAGTTTTAATGTCGCTCCTTACTTTCACTTAAAAAAACTTGTTTTGTTTTTTTTGTTTAATTGTAGATAGGAGATTGAAACTACAGTAGGATTCTCTGATGTGCTGAATCTGGTGGTGTAAATTTCGTTAAGGTACTATGATTTTTACGGGTTGTTTCCTCCTCACCTGTGCTTCCAAACTTAAGTCTAAATCGCGCACGAAAAATGCAGGATCAAAAATCCGTCGGCAATCCAAGTTTCTACCACCAGTCACGATCCGGTAGGGCAACGGGGAAGAAGCTACGGAGTTCTGCCCCGCCTCAAGGTTTGTCGCTTGACCTAAATCTCTTGACTTGTCTAGTTCTTCAGCGTACCGCATTATTAGGTATTTTGGATATTTACATCTACCAAGCTCCAAATACTTTTTACAAAGGCGCTGTCTATGTGTGGTAACACTTTTAAAATGTATACCTCGCTTTGATTTAATTTTCCCCATGATTTCGGCCTTGTGTGCACAACTTTACTGAAGGCTCCTGACTATTTCTCATTTCTAGGTTTCTTCATTGCGTTGAAATAATTTATGGAAATTTCACACTCTATTAACAAGCAGCTGATAATACCAGCTTGTCATTTTGGTCTCTTGGGGGTATTATCGGTGATCTGAAACGATTCTTTCTGGCAACCGACTTGTAAAAATTTCAGGTAGCTGAAAATATTCTATTGGACTGTTAGAAAACAGGAAAATAAATCGAAAAATGGTTCCAATCATCTTACAGGTTATTGTCTTCTGCTCATGATAGTACCGATTTTGTTCTAAAAGCAATATCCTTTATCGAGTACACTTGTGAAAAAGACCTAGACATTTTCTAAGATTTCTAAGCAATTAGAGGAAATAGAGAAAAATCCTTTCAAACATTTTGTAGCATCTTCAAGAAGCTATGGCCTGATATTAAAAGCGGCATCTTCCGCCAATGAATACTTGAGTACTTTTTAAATATAAATTTTCAATTTAACATGGGATTTTCGAGTTCCATCAGTTCACTTAATCACGGCCTTAATACGTCATTCCTGAACAAGTTGTTTGCTTGATATTTTTTTTTTTCATGTTGGAGTACACATCTTTTTTCACTCCCTACCTTCCTTTTCGACTTGCATATACCAGCATCAATCAGCACTTTCCCAACGGCTTTACTATATCATTTCAGAACAAGTTTGTTTCTTAGTAATCCTCCTAAGCCGTTTTTATGGCCCTTGGTATGAGCATGGTGACATATAGCGATAGCAAATTCTGTCAGTTTGTCGGTCTGTCTGTCCCGGTTTCGCTAGTTTTGGCACTTCAAGATAAGCTAGGACGATAAAATTTGGCAGGCATATCAGGGACTGGACAAGATTGAATTATAAATAGCTGTTTTTCCGATTCGACTGTCTGGGGGGTAGTGGGGGGGGGTGGTGGCTAATTTGGAAAAACAAGAAAAATTGAAGTATTTTTAACTTACGAATGGGCGATCGAATCCTAATGAAATGTAGTATTTAGGTTGATGTTGTGTCTCAGACGTCTTATTTTAAGTTTCGACCAGATCCGGTGACATTGAGGTGCAAATTGAGGTATCTTTATCTTACGAACGGGTGATCGGTTCTTAATGAAAATTGATAAATATATATAGAAACACCTTACGTCTCAGATGCTCTATTTTCAATTTGAAGTGGATCTGGGGACGTAGGAGGTTGGAGGGGGGGAATAGAAATCTTGGAAACCAAAAATCTTGGAATATGCTTAGATTGGAGAGATCGGGATGAAACTTGATATGAAGAATAAGCACAAGTTGCAGATGCGTGATTGAGATAATTGGAACGGATCCGCTCTCTTTGAGGGAGTTGGGGGGATTTGCAGTTGTTTGGCGAGTTCGGTGCTTCTAAACGTCCTAGGACGATTAAAATTGGTAGGTATGTCAAGGACCTACACAAATTGACTTGATAACAGTCGTTTCACCGATTCGACCACCTGGAGGGCTGGAGGGAGAGGAAAAATTAAAAAAAATTAGAGGTGTTTTTAACTTGCGAATGGGTGATCGGATCTTAATCAAATTTGATATTTAGAAGAACCTCGTGTCTCGGAGCTCTTATTTTGAATCCAAACCATATCTGGCGATATTGGGGGACTTGGAGGGGGAAAAGGTAAATCATAGAAAACGCTTAGAGGGGAGAGATCGGGATGAAACTTAGTGGGAAGAATAAGCACGAGTCCTAGATATGCGATTGACATAATCAGACTGAATCTGCCCTCTTTTGGGGAGTTGGAGGGGGTGTAATAATTCAGAAAAAGGAGAAAAATTGAGGTATTTTTAACTTAAAAATGGGTGACCGGATCTTAATGAAATTTGATATTAGAAGGAACTCATGTCTCAGAGGTTCCATTTTAAGTCCCGACCAGATCTGATGACAGTGGGGGAAGTTGAAGGGGAAACCGAAAATCTTGTAAAACACTTAGAGTGAAGAGATCGGGATGAAACGTTGTGGGTAGAACAAGCGCATGTTGTAGATACGTTACTGACGTAATCGGACTGGATCCGTTTCTTTGGGGGAGTTAGGGGGTGTCCAGTGCTTTGGTGAGTTCGATGTTTCTGTACGTGCTGGGACGACATCAATTCTTAGGCGTGTCAGTGACCTGCACAAATTGACTTGATAAACTTGTTTTCCCTGATTCAACCATCTTGGGGAAAAATTAGACAAAATTAGGTATTTTTAATTTACGAGTGGGTAATTGGATCTTAATGAATTTTGACATTTAGAAGGACCTCGTGTCTCAGAGCTCTTATTTTAAATCCCGACCGGCATTAAGCCTCTGATTTTTCTTTTAAATAAATCCGTTAACTCTTATAATTTTGCTAGAGTTCATGCCATATGAGCTCTTGGCTCTTCTGACCTTGTCACAAGTGCTATATGAGTTCTTAGCTCTTGTTCTAAGATGGAACACACATCTCTTTTCACTCTCAACTTTGTTTTTCGACTTTATATATACCACAACACTGAGCAATATTTTTCAAAGGCTTTATTGCATCATTTCAGAACAAGTTCTTTTCTAAGTATTCCTCCTAAGCCCGTTTTTCCAAGTTGGACTACATATCTTTTTTCACTCCCAACATAACATTTCTGTTCTTAACGCTGAATATATCAGTTTATATAGTCGAAGTATCCGTTTTGATTTTTTCCCTACTGGTCAAAAACCCTTTTTTTCTCGAAATTCGTCGCTTTGTCCCGCTGTTTTTTATTTTCTTTTGCTCATGCTTTTATTACTTTTCTATTTGCAACCACAGATAAGATTGAGACCTGGAGGACTTTGAGAAGTTTTTGATCTACACAGACTAAGAAGAGCTGCTGAACTTGAACTATTTTGGTGATTGGGGAAACCTTTCTGGGCTTCCCAACTCAACTGAGACCAAAAGGAATCCTGTTTTTTTTTTCAATTATTGGAAATTTCATTGTGTCTGATCAGCTTGAAACTTAAAAAGCGTAGACCTTGGGACAATAGAACATGAAAATTGAAGAAATTTTTCGCCATGAAGGTGAATGTGCACTGAGTACATTTTGGGTCTCAGATTTTTTTAGAACCTCTTTTTTTTTAGAAATTGAACCTCTGCCAATCTGCCTCTGGTTCAATCAGACTTTGCACACATAAAATGATTCAACTCACTCTGAAAGCTGAATCAAAACTGTTGATTGATTTGGATTTAATTTATTACAAAAAGTTCATTTTTATTTTACTGAAGTTACAATAGGAATATTAATCGATTAGTCACGATTACTCAGACAATAAGATATAGTCTATCGCCTTCTACTTGCTAGCTAGAATTAATCAGGCGATCAAAACAGGTAATAACTAGGGCGTTAAAAATCATGCCTAGATGATGCAACTTATAATAACCTGTGTACTGATTACTAGCTATTTTGATAGTATTTTCACTCTCTTTTGGGCTAGTTTCACAGAAATCTAAAGGCGACTAAATTTGCATTATTTTAATCCAGTACTCAACAAAATTATACGTATTTTTTCACAGGTCTCTCCCCTGGTCTTCCATGATATCCCTTACCACGACTACAATCGAATCTGTAGAGGACTGGACAAGAAATGTAAAGTTTTCTAAGTTGGTATCCGTCGAAACATTTGTGTATGGCTGGACAATAGTATGGGACATTGGCATAGTCGTTTCTGTATTTGTAATCGGCTTGTATACCATAGTCGTAGCTTGCAGGGTAAACATTGAATGCAGGTTCTCCGTATTTTCCTTCTTCTTTGGCAGCTTCCTCTGAAGCAAAAGCAACAGCAAAAAGACTAAGAAGCACAAAGACCTAAATAAAAAGAGGCAGTTGATATACTATAATACATTTGGTTGAATTTCTTCCATTATTCACTTGTTTAAATACATTGGACATATAACAAAACAAAGTTGCAAAGAGAGAGTACCTTAAGAGTCTAGTGAAAATCAGACAAAAAAAAAACATACACTAGCTTCAAAAAAGTTTCCATAATTTCTCGGGAGGATGAGGCTTGCAAAAACTTAAAAAACGCACCAAAAATTTGTTTATGTTCATTTTTGTTACGTTTTTAAGAGTCAGACAAATATTTTGGGAGAGGGTGAAGTTCAATAATCCCCCTCGGATATGGCCTTGGCTGTCTCGCATGGCTTTTAAAATACCTGTTAAAAAAATGAGAGCAATATATATCCAAGAAAATCATAATTAATTTACATTATACGTACTTTTACGAGGTTCCATGTGTATCCAATAGCTTTTTTGCTAGGGCTTTTTATTATAAAGTGGGAAAATGCCTGTTCGTTAAAAACACTACTGGTCAAAATCCGTATGATTTGGGGTACATGATGAAAGCAAATACTAAAATATTTTCAAAGATCCTAAGCGGCATATAAAGTAAGACTTTATACGTTCTAAATCATGTGCAGCACAATAGCGCTGCTTAAGTAGTGAGTGACGTGGCCACCATGTATTGTTGTTTTTTTTTATTTTTTTTTTAGACCAGGGCACATCGTATTAAAGGAGTTGGTTTAGAAACTTCAAAAATAGCTCATTCGGTTGGAAATTGAAAGGGCTAGCATTTTTTAATAGTCGAAGGTGATTGCGTGGCAACTACCCCTCCCCCCATTTCCCCAGACACATCCAATCAAAATTTTTAGATATCCATTTTGTGCAACGTAGTTAAAAGTCCGGATTTTATGTATTTGAGGATGACAACCCTCCTACAGCCCTCAGGGCAGGGTTGTAAGTTATACCCTGGTGGCATATAAGGTATATATGGAAAAGATGATCGTATAAACTTTGGGGGAGGCTCTTTAGATTGGTAATTATAAGTTTTAGATTCAGAGTGATCGGTGAATACCTCCAATCACGAATACCCATACATGCACACACCTCATATTTTCCCGAAATGCATGTGATAGAAATCTTGAGGTGGCCATTTGTTGTCATAGAAACTTCAAAAAGAGCTAATTTGATTGGAAACTGAAAAATGTATTACCCTTCTTAGTCGAAAGTGATTAGAGGGCAACTAACCCCCTCCCACGCCAACCATTTTCCAAGGCACATTCAATCAAAATTTCAAGACAGCCGTTTTGCTTAACGTTATAGAAAGGTCCAGAACTTATGTTTTTGAGGATAAGAAGTCTCGTATTTTCTCAAAATGCACTAGATAGAAATTTTCAGATGGCCATTTGTTGTTGCAAAAACTTCGAAAAAAGCTCACTCGATTGGAAATTGAAAGGACTAGTTCCTTTTTTATTAGTAAAAAGTGATTGGAGGGTAACAAACCCCCTCCCATCAATTCCAAAGACACATCTAATCAAATTTTTTCAGATAGCCATTTTTTTCGGCGTAGTTGAAAGGTCTGGAAATTATGTCTTTGACAACCCCCATACCTTCTCAAGACAAGAGCATAATTTGTACTTCACAGAAAAAAGGGCTATAGATTGTCAGTTTAGAATCCATATTCTGATATACATTCCTTAAAGTTTTAATAATTTTGTATTTATCAAAACTAAAAACGTTAAAACATTTTATATATTTTGTCGTTTAATGTCGTAGGATGGAAGGATTAGAATGGCTTTTGAGTCTTCAACGGGAAAGTGAACACAAAACAGATCTTTTGATTAAAAAACACAAGACAAGATAGTTTGTTCTAAAATAAGATTAATAACTGACAATAATATATTATAGCTAGGTATTAAGCTATTATAATAAGAAATTTATACTTTTGATGGGCTATATTAATGACGCTTGAGATAGCCATTTATTCAAAAGCAGTTCAAAGATCATATAGCATGGCCTTTGTGGTTGACACAATCTCCCCAGGGTCTAAGGGCCAGGGTTATAAGTTATGCCCCGAGGCCATACATTTTTTTATGGAAAGTGTAGTGGTTGTTTGAACTTTAGAGGAAGCTCATTTGATTGAAAATGCATTGTTCTAGTTCCTTTTTAAGAGTCAAATGGCTTGATGTAAAGCAGCTACCCCCCCCCCTCATTGACAACCTGTTCCCCAAATGCATCCGATTAAAATTATAAGATAATCATTTTGTCCACAATAGTCCAAAGAGCATATAACAATGACTTCAGGGTAGACACAACCCCCCAAAGCCCAGGTACAAGGGTTGTAAGTTATGCTCCGGGCATATAAGGTTCTTATGGAACGGATGGTCGTTTAAACTTCGTATCGAATGGGGCTCATTCGATTGGAAGTTTGAAGATCTAGTGCCTTTTTAAGAATAAAAAGTGAAAAGTGGACAACCAGTCTCCCTCCACCCTCCCACCAATCCTAACATTCCCCAAAACACATCCAAACCAAATTTTAAGAAAATCATTTTCTTCAGCATTATTGAAAAGTCCAATAATTACGTAAGGGTAAGTTGTGGGGGACTTTGAAGTAGCCAGAAGGCACTATGTGTATGCTTTTAATACTACCACTACAGTTACTGTAACTAATTCCAAAACCTTTTTGGAAGGCTACCACTAATGTTACTGAACTGTAAAGTTCAGGAGGAGTTTCAATCAGACAAAAAAAAACCTGCACGCGTGCAGGTTTTCAAAAGGGCATATAAGCAATATCATAGGCAGCACCACTTAATAGTAGGCTAGATATATCACTGAAAATTTTAAAGGAGCTTATTCGTTTCAAAATTAAAAGTTATGTTGCCCTTTTTAAGAGTAAGAAAAGATTGGAGGGCAAGGATCCCTTCTCTCAAGCCCATTCATTTTTCAAACACATCCAGTCAAAATTTTCAGACAGCCATTTTGTTCAGTATAGCAGAACGGTCCAACAACTATGTCTTTATGGATATTGGGTATACCAACCCCCAGCCCTCATGCGATTGGCCCATTATGCTTTAAAATTAGATGTTTCTTTAAAGTAAATCAAAAGGCATTGTGTTTATATTCGCCAATAAGACACCTCAGCAATATATCGAGGACGACTAGGAGTATTAACTTTTGGGGCTAATGCTATTACTACTTCTGCTCTAACAAATTAAACAAATAGAAAAGAGTGTAAGCCTAAGTGTATCCGGGTTGTCAAAGAACATAGAGAGAATCTTTTGGGAATTATTTTTTTTTTTGATTTTTCAGGTCAACTTCAGGAGCTATAAAATCAAACTAATCAATACTGTTCGTGTCAGGATTAAGAATTGTTGAAAAAGTTTTCTCAAGATACAAATAGCAACCAAAACTATGGATTCATATAAAAAAAAAATCAAAAGATATAAAGTATTATTTTATTCCACGAAAAAGACTAGGGAAATAAAAAAAATTAACACAAATTGATTTAAAGAAGTTTTTCCAAAAAACGAGTTTTTCAAAGAAAAGAGCTTCATTAAGCCAAAAATTAGCGGAAATAAATTCAAGCGTAAAACTACCATAAATCACTATCAATAAATAAAGGAAACTCAAAACGGACAGATATTACAATAAATAGCCGAGTAAAACTCAAAACGAGCAAAAACTTACAAGAGTAGGGCTCATAACCCCTAAGCCTTCTCAAGACCAGAACATAATTTGCACTTTACTAAGAACAAAACATGTTGTAAACATTTTCACTTTTTTTACTCTCATAAATAAAAAATCGTCAAATGTAATTAAAATCGTAAATGTCAATTAAACTGACAATTCACGTGGTCATTCGTTTGTTTTTTCTTTCAGTAAAGCGCAAATATGTTCGGATCTTGAGAAGGCATGGGGGTTATCAGCCGTACTAACGTTAATTATCGCTCGTCTTGCCTTTAACTCGGCTATTTATTCTAATTTCTGTTCGTTTTGAATATCGTTTATTTAATTATAGTGATTTGTGGTACTTTTATGCTTGGAAGATTATTTGACTTTATTTCCACTCATTTTTGGCTTAATGAAGCTCTTTACTTTTCTTTTAAAAACTTGTCTGGTGGAAATGCTCTTTAAATTAATATATATAAATCAAATGAATTCATAAACGAATCAAACGAAATCATAGCAACGAATTGTATGTAAGGAGCGACACGGCTCAATAGTAACCGAAATTCTTAAAAACGGAATTTTGATATTAATAAATATATCAAATGAATCTACTTATTATGCTGATTCGAAATATAAAATTCATTAGGCTTAGTGTTACTCGCAAAATTCTGTGAGCTTGAGAAAATTTTACTGATTTTCAAAAAACGGGGGATGTACTCCTGAAAGTAAAAAAATAAATAATTAAAATTACAAAAATCATATTAAGCGTATCGGCGAGCCTTATTGTAGAGATTTCAAGCTCCTATATTTAAAATTGAGGAGTTTTGTATTTTCCGTAAGAAAAAAGAGCACGGATACGTGTTTATTTATTATTATTTTTCCAGGGGTGATTGTATTGAGCAAATGGTCCTAGAACATACGGAGAGGGCTTGTTTGAGGGGAAATATAAAACTCTAGTTCTCTTTTCTAGTGATGAAAAAGATTGAAGGGCAACTAACCCCCCTCCCACACCCTTATTTTTCCAGAATTATCTGATCAAAATTTTGAGATAGCCCTTTTGTTCAGCATAGTTGCAACAGATGATACATTTTTCAAATTTTACGGCTCTGTTTTCCTTTTAAGCTACTTTAGGTCCAAAATAGAAGTGCCGGAGGGCTGTGCAAACGAAATCGACAGATCACGCTCACAATTCCGGTTATGTACTTACCTTAGGTGCTAGAGTCGTGATTCCCAACTTGGGGCAAATGCCCCACTGGTGGGACATGGCAATATTTCGGTGGGTCACAGGTAGGACATGCACCCTTAGGATGACTTTACTTTAGAGCTCTCATTAAAAAAAAAAAAAAAAAAAATGTGTCACATTCAAATGCTTTCAAAGAGCCCAAAAACTTGATACACATTGCATAAAAGGAGCACACATATAACGGAACCCAAGTTACTGAGCTTCCATGCAAACCAACCCCATTTAACTGAACCATCGTGCAACTGAACCCCGTTCAATTATACGAGCAATCAACTCTATTTAACTGAACACTCATGCAGTTAGACCCCTATACAAACTAACCCGCGCATAACTCATCCCTATTAGACTGTACTGTCGCGCAACTAAACTCCCGTTGATCTAGGCCCCGTGTAACTCATTCCTATGTGGAAATCAAGCCTGTTTAACTAGACCCTAGTTCAACTGGACCCCAGTTTAAATTAACCATCTTTTGATTTAACCTTTATATAACTCACTCATATTTAAATTAAGCCTTGTTTCACTGAACTCAACCCAAAGCCTAAGATTAAGTTCGAACTAGTGCCGATTAAAAGCTCAAATTATGCTTCTTGCTTTATTCTGAGTTTCTAAATTTTATTACCAATTTGAGGAAGCTAAACTAATGTGGACCAAAAACAAAGAACCGTCAGAGCCGCGATTGCATCTGATTTCTGTCATTGGCAGCCAACGAAAACACTTCTCTTTCGGGTTGCTACTTGCGTGCATCTTTTCGTGCATTGTAAAGTTAATAATTAGTCCGTTCAAGTAGGACTTTATCCAGTTTCCATCTAAGTGACCAGGTTATGATTACTCTCCCTGTACTTGGTCAATTATAATGACTATTTTTTTCTTTGTGAATGGGGGAAAGGGAGTGTTGTCAAAATTGGGCCTCAGCTCTAAGATTAGAAATAGCTTTTACTCCGGTCGGACTTAAGTTTTAATAGGTTGTAGTCTCAAGTCTAGGAATACACAAAAGTCAGAAAGAAGTTGAAGAATAATTGAAAGATTTGGAACAGAACAAAGCCGTTCAGGTTCAAAAATTTCTAGTCAATTTTTTTTAAGAATATTGTGACGGTAACGCTTATTATAGTAGGTTCGAATATTGAACCAATCGTTTTTTTTTTTTTTTTTGAAATTTTGGGTGAAGTATGTTATGTAACATCAAACTCGTCACAGTTAATGCACACATTTAAGGGGTGAGGGAGATAAAACACTAATTCTGAGAAGCTCAGAAGGTCCACTATCCATTTCAGTGCTCCGAAAATGTCTCAGTGACAGAAGAGAAAGAAAAGTAATACACGTTCGGGTGTCAAGTACTTTCTCGTAATTTCCAAGAATTTGTTTCGAAATTAATTTTAGTGTTAAATTAAAAGTAAGTAGCTTCTATCTTTAACGAATCAGTTGTATTCGGATTTTTTTTCTCTTGGTATTTTTTTTTTTTTAACCTTTTTTTTTTACTTTGAAGATTGTTGAACACGGAGATTTTAGTTGCAGACCCTTTACGGTTTCAAGTTTTTACACACCAGAAATGACATTAAAATTAGATTTCGGTGCCACAAGGCATTTTATTATGGTGTTGTTATTAGGAAATTATAAAAAGCGTGTAAATATGAATATTAGAATCAGATAATATTTTGTTTAAATAATTCAATTCTTAATTAAATAATATTGAACAGTTATCTATGAAATTCTAGTGCCCTATCAGTTTTGGAGAAAAAAAAAAACAAAAAAAGGAGACATCAGTTTTTCTAGCTCTTTTTAAAAGTTCTTTGAATTTTTTTTCAAAATAAAGTTCTACTCTCAAATTAGATAACAACTACTACTCCTAAATTGACATTGACGCTGAATTTTTCTTGTGAGATAGTATTTTTCTTTAATGTGTCCTTAATATTTTGACCACTACGGGCGGTCTGTGTACTAGGGTACAGCTATTGTTGCTACCCCAAACTTGTTCCTGCCCTGAGCATAAAAAGCTCTGCTAATTTCCAGATATATAGAACAGAAGGTTAAATCGTTGTCTTGTAGAGTGGGCGACAGTTTTGCATCGAAGCAGCATAAAAAAAAAGACTCAACAGAATTACGAACAAACCAAGACCATTTTAATCGAGTCAGCTTTTGTCACTTCCGACAAAACGGGCTGAATTACATTTTGTAGTTATGTTATTGATTTGAGGAGGATTGCGCTGAATGTGGTTGACTTGAATGAAAGTTGAGTCATACAGGCTTGGGTTAAACGGGAGCTGAGTTAAATAAGGGTTGAATTATAGAGAAGGTGAGCAGAATGAGGCTTCAAACTAATATTTTCGACTAGAATTGAATTACATGCAGGTTGAGTTGAATGAGCGTTGAGCTGAATGTGGTCGAGTTTTGCGAGGGTTAAGTTTTACGGGTCTTAGTTGCACCAGGGCTCCATTAAACGGGAGTTGAGTTGCACGAGGGCTTCAACTACAAGAGTGCTCAGTAGCATGGGGAATCAGTTACAAGGAGGTTTAGTAACACAGGGGTTCAGTTGCACCTGGGGTCGGATGCACGAAGTTTCAGTAGCAGAGGCTCAGTTACACGAAAGCTCAGTTGCAGTGGAACCTATAAAAAGTGTTGTGTTTAAACAATATTTTCCCAATTTAATATAAAAAAGCCTTGAGTTATTCCAAAAATAGACACCAAGTTGATGGCCTTTTCAGCTTCCTTCAGGTGAATGCACGTAAAATTTTGAATAACAAAATTTAAATACTACGAGAGGGGTATCAGGGTTTTAAAAATGTCTTCGTGGGGCATGGCCCGAAATTGGTTGGGAACCACTGCCCTAGAGCCTTTCAATTAGTAATATTTGCAGCACCACTGACAACGAAAAGTGTATGTTCGGGTATTATTTTTCTACTATTTCCATTAACTATCGGGTATTAAATAATAATTTAAATAGTTACTTTCGGAGAAACTATAGTGGTTCTCAATAATCTTAATAGTAGCATATTATATTATCCATTCTTTATTTTTAAAGCTTTGAAGAACCAGTAAAGCATCATTAAAGAAAAACGATTGGTAGAGAAATAATAAATGATTGTTTTAAGTTTAATTATGCACTTGCATGTATTATATTAAGTTTACAAGGTCAGATCTGTGACAACTTTACAGAAGATTGAGTTGAAACGAAAAAACTTACTTTGAATTCCATATCGATGCTTTCAAAACTTCCTTTACAAAAAGACTGTTTATGGGAACCTCAGTTTTTTTCAATAACAAGCTACAAGGAAAAAAGATTTTTATCACTATACTGAATGTCCATAAAAAACACTTTTGCTACTTTAAGATACACAGGAATCCTAGTCGATTTTCCATTCTATTTGCAGAACACTCCATGGTTCAGTCTCCACTCTAAAGATTTGTTTAACTTTTGCTTTGGTAACGTTTTAGCACAGCATCAGATCCGGGAAATAAGTAATCCTAATAGCTGGGGTCAGTTTACTTTCGTGCAAGTTTCATACAATTCTGTCGAAGAAAAAAGAGCCCATCCAAGCTCTAGCCCTCGGACTGTCGAGCCAAGAAAGTCAGCAAAATTCTATTCCCTCCACTCTCCCTTTTCAAAATCCTATATCTACAATTGTTTGAAAATGATTTAATTTGCTACACGTTCGATTCATTTATGTGTCGAGTTATTATCTTCTAATGGCTCTGCTCTCTTTTAGGGCACAATATTACTTTTGTATTTTTTAAGTTGAATAAAAAAAAAACAGTGAACAATAATAGAAAAATATTTTAGGACAATACATAATATTTTATTGCTATGCTAAATCTAAGTAAAAAAAAAAAAAAAAAAACCTTAGTTACAGAATGGCACACAGGAATCCACATGAGCTTTCCAGTGCAGCTGTATACTATAATGTCGTGTGGTGTTCATTCAGCATATCGGATCCATTTTAACATTTGACAACATTAAAGCGCAGTATGGGATCCTTGGAATAATTAATCCCTTGTCTGGGCTTATTTTGCTTTTGTGTAATCTTCATAGGGATCTGTCAAAGAAAAAAATCATCCAAATTCTAGCTTGAGAATTGTTGAGCAAAGAAAGTCAAGAAAATTTTATCTCTCCACGTTAATCTTTCAAAATACTAAATCGCCCAAATCTAGCAGTACACAGAGATTCTGTTCAGAAATATATTAAATTACTATTCTAACTTACAAAATAGATTTTAAAATAGACATTACCTATTTTATTGCTATATTGAATTTCCGAGACAATGCCACAGTGTCGGTCCATTCTACATCTCTGCTTATTTTGTAAATTTGACAATATTTTAACACATTAGCGTATCCAGAGGGAAAGTTACCCCCTTTTCAGGCTGTGGTTCAGTTTTCATACGAATCTTTTGAACAAAAAATCAAATTCTAGGTCAGGCAAATTCTAGCCTATGAATTGCCGAGTGAAAAATTTAACATCGAGACTCTATGCCCCACAAGATATAAAACTTTATCAATCTTGTTTCTCAGGTTTTTTTCCAAAAATTTAGGTATTTAAAAAAGAAAGTTCTGAATCCTAATAAATGGAGAATTTGAAGAATCGAAAGTGCGATAAATTTGAGGTTTACTCTTAGAATAAACTGGCATATCTAAGAATTACAGTATTATATTTTAATTTATTTCTCAACGATATATCATGTGTTTTCAAGCTGCCGATTCATGTACAGTGGAACAAATTCACGAAAATGAATTTTCACGAAAGAGATAAAATATACCTCAAAATCTAGGAAGAAGGGGGAGGTGGATAAAATTTCTCAATTAAATTCCAAAAACATGATTTTATTTTAAAATAGGAGTACCAAAAGAAAAGTTTTTCAAAATCTAGGGTATAATGCCCCCCCCCCCTAATTGGAATCCTTGCTCTTTTAGGTCTTGGATAATATTGGTAAAGATGAAACTCACAACAAATAATAGCACTTATTAAGCTTAGCGTATTCAAGACTTTCATTTCTATAGTTAATAATGGTAATTTAGTTTTTTTTTTGTAAACAAATAAAACTTTCCTTTTATTTCTGTTTATTAACATAGCCCTACTTTAGTCCTCTGGATAAAAACATATTTGAGGCTAGGACGGAGGTGCCAACTGGACATTATGTTCAAAGAACATAATCCTATGTGCCGGGACATTATGATACAGTAAGGCAAAAAGGGACATATGTGCCGGGACATTATGATACAGTAAGGCAAAAAGGGACACATTATAGGAATTATGGACAAAAAGTGGACACATTTCCCAAATTTATGACATAACAAAACACTTTTGTAAAAAAAGTGTCACTCATCAAACTGTTCGTGGTAGCAAACTGTAAGTAAGGAATAACCCCGTTCAATAGGAGCCGAAACTCTAGAAAACACAATTTTTATGCTAGTATATATCAAAGGAATTAACTTATTATGTTGATTCCAAACATATAAATTTCATTAAGTTTTGTTATACCCATCACAGGCTACGAGCCTGGGAAAATTTGCCGTATTTTTGAAATAAAGGGCAAAACACCCCCAAAAAGTCATGGAATCTTAATGCAAATCACACTATCAGATTCAGCGTATCAAAATACCCAGTGTAGAGGTTTCAAGCTCCTATCTGAAAAAATCTAGAGTTTTGCGTTTTTTTGCCAAAAAAGCTCAAGGATGCGTGTTTATTTATTTTTGTTTTAAAGGGATGATCGCATCGACCCAGTGGTCCTAGAATATCAGGAAAAGGCTAATTCAAACGGGAATTAAAAGTTCTAGTGTCATTTTCAAGTGACCAAAAATATTGGATGGCAACTCTGCCTCCTTTCCACGCTCAAAATCATCCGAACAAAATTTTGAGATAGCCATTCTGCTCAGCGTAGTTGATAGACCGAATAACTATGACTCGGATATAACAAGATCCGCCCGCGACCCCTGGGGAAAGGTCTGATTTTTTCAGAGCCAGAATTCCTGTAAGAAATTCTGCTTATGTCTTTCTTTCTCTTTGCTAATTCAATTAGACGCCTGGAGATGTTAAGGGTAATTGTCTTCGCTAAATTTTCACCAGGATTGAATTGTCTAGAGGATATACTCGTGGGGATGAGGGATTTTTCGATCTAGGTGGAGCCAGATTTCCTGGCATTATTAAAAAAAAAAAAAAAAAAACTATCAGAAATTAGAACCCCTCCTGAAATTGGAAGGAGTTTTCCCCTCTTCAACGCCTCGCTCTTTACGCTGGATTTCGAATTTTGTCGTATTTTTTAAGAAAAACTCCAGAAACACAAAGTTAGTATATTAAGAAATAAAAAGCTTTTGTAAAAGTAATAGAAAAATTAGCGTAAAGAGCGAGGTATTGAGGAATGGGAAATCCACCTCGCATAGGTCATAATTTCTGTTTGTTTTAAGTTTTAATTTTACTTTTTTTCTGTTGAAAAACTTGTTTTTTGAAAAATATATATATATATATATATATATATATATATATATATATATATATATATATATATATATATATATATATATATATATATATATATATATATATATATATATATATATATATATATATATATATATATATATATATATATATATATATATATATATATATATATATATATAAATCACCAATGCAACAGCATAAACACATTAAAAAAAAAGGGGGGGGGCAGAAGGAGAAAAGGAAGAATGTTTTCCTACATTAGTGATTAATATAGATCAGTACTTGAATGAGGCCTTAACCCTACTCATCCATACAATCACATAGGTCAAACAGCATAGCCATACACAATCAACCATAAAGAATAATCCATGGACAGGCAGTCATGTCGTCAGTAAGTATAAGTCGTCATTTACCAAACAATAATAATAATAATAATAAAAAAAATCAGAGGTAACAACTCAACGCAAGGGCTCATTACGAGAATACACACTTGCCTATAGGGTTTCGGCACTTTAAATTCTCTACCCAGGCAAGTGGCGTGCCTACCACAAAATCCCTATGGTATCCCCGTGTTAGGTATCACCCCCAAAATATTTGCCTGTGAAATAACAATCAAATGTAGAAAAACCAAGTAGCACCAAAACAAGCTTATCCTACCTTAATTCTGGCTCTCATATATTTAAGTTACCAATTCACAATCTATATTAAAACTAAACAGTTATTCAAAGTTTTTCACTATGTCAAAATTTCTCAATTAATGTAAATGTGACCTAAATAAAAATCAAGGAAATGAATGTAAAATAAGACCATTTGAAACGACAATATATGTAAAATCCTCCAGAATTCCACTTTCAAAAATTAGGGACACGCAAAACTTAATAACAAGGAAAATCGAAATTAACCAAAGATTTCGCTAAGTATTTCAAGATAATTCTTTTGGTATTTATTTATAAGTTCATTATAATGAAAACTAATTTTTTTAAATTGCCAAGTTAATTTATTTGCAGAAAAACCTCTTAAAATCAATTTTTGGCTTAAAATTTTACATAAATTTTTAAAATAAATATTTCGCATCATATCTCGGATGGTCAGGGGACATATTCATGGACCAAAAAGTTAGTAACCCCGGGCTAGGACGGGTCAGAACATTTTTAGTTGGATTTTTGCTGCTAAGAAAAACACATATAAATGATGTGGGAAAAAAGATCAATAAGTTTGGATTAATCTAAATGTGTGCTAAAAGTGCGCACAATGTACAATCGACACCAATTGAGATAAGACTCTCAACAATATTCCAGTAAACACAGAAATAATGGATACAGTTTGTACGAAAGGTCTTGCTAAAAAAACATTTGTTAAAAAACATTTTTTAACACAAAGTAAGAACCCGTATTCAAAGTGAAAATGCAAAGAAAGGAGTTGGTCTAATAAGTCTAATGTAAAACGAACAGAAATTACAACACACAGTGAATTCAAACTTAAAAAACAGCACTACTATGGATGAATAGATAGAATATTTAAAGAAGAGAAATAAGAAAGAATGATAAAGGTTAACTTAAAAAAGCAAAAGTTAACGCAATAAAACTGGGACTACTACTTCCCTAAGCCCTCTAAAGGTCAGAGCGTCATTTACACTTCACTGGAAACTATTTGTCTTTTGGGCAATGTGTTACCTATTTTTCACCACGTCAACAACTAAATAAAATCATAATGCTAATGAAGGCTTACGAAAAAAGGTAGTCTTGACTGTTTGATTCTATTTCATATAAATAATTGGCGCTTTAAATCGAACTTTTAAAATTGGACGTTGGTAATTTTTGAACCAATTTGTCTAGTTTTTTAACCAGCACTTTAAAGTGATCAACATACAAATGATTTATCAGCTGCATTTCTACGCAATCGGAGAGAACTTTTTTAAAAGGATGAAAGTGAAGATACAGGTGTTGTTTTTTTTCGGATTAATGAAACTAGATTGATTAATTAAGATCAATTTAAGCGCAACTGACGCTCTGGCCTTCGGAGGGATAAAGGGACTGGTTGTATGTGGTAATAGCTCCTATTTGTGGTAGTCTTTGTTCGTTTAAAGATTGACTTGAATATTCATTTTAATTTTTTTCGTTATAGGTGTCATCAATTTATTCATAGTAGTATCTATTATTTTCAATTTTGATCTAAGTATTCATTTTAAGTTCTTCTCGTTTCGGGTTTCATTAAATAGCGACCGAGCTCCCTCTTCTCGTACTAACTATTGCTTGTTGTTCTTATATTTTGTCCTATTTTTATGAAAACTTAAAACACAAAACAATGAATGAGGAGAAATAATGCTTTATTTGGCCAACGATTTCATAAAATCAATATGCTCTTACTGGGGCTCTAATGTCTTTGCAGTCGAATGGGTAGAGAACTGGGCATCGGAAGTACAGATCTTTAAGAGAAGAGCCATCAAAACATTTATGAATGGCAGGGCAATAATAGGGAATTCTTGCATAGTTCCCTCTGTATCTATAGTCTCCTCTTAATCCGTATTCATAGCTTGCTGGCAATTGGTTTACATATTTGCTAGGTATATTGTATGCACCACTTTTGCCATCATCTAACTGGGCTTCATCTGAGCCAAAAACAACAGCAACGAGGCTAAGAAAAAGGAAAATCTGAAAGAAATAATATAAAAATTAGTCGTAGGCGAGACGAGCAGAAGAAATATATTTTTAAAAACAATAAACACAAGATACTATCTAGAAATTACTAGGGGGCAGGGCCAGACTTATGTTTACTATCGGAGAACGGATCTAGCTCAGTGAGAAAAGTCTGCTAATTGAGTATAAAAAAAAGTGAGTATATATTTTCCAGACTTTGCGGAGGAGTTTGTACATCAAGCTATCGGTTTCTGACCGGGAGTTTAAACTGAAAATTAAACATTTAAATGGTATTTGATATAAATTGATATTGTCCAAAGGCTGTCAAAAAGTTTTTTAAGATGTGACCTTACTTTTCCGCGCCTTTTTAATTATTATTATAATACAATTTGATCAATCATTTCGCCTAATAAACTAAAATGACTTTATTCAAACACAAAATTAAAAGTATAATTTAAACATTTTCGAAAGTACTTCTATTTATTTTATCTTTTCAGTTATTAAAACCACAGTATAATTTGTCATGTTTGCCGTTTTTGTCACCTTGGTGCATTTTAAACGTTTCTCACTTACTTTCATATTGATTTAATCTTATCAAGAGTGCCGTTCCACAGCGACTGAAGATGCCAATGTTTTTAATTTTTAAAGTTAAAATTAAATAAGGAAAACCATTAAAGATTTAACATATTTTTTTGCTATAAAAATCTTTATATTTTTAATGCATAAGAAAAAAAAAACCTTGCGCAACTTTTCAGAAGAACTGCAGAGATTTGAATTTACCCCTCTACAACTATGTTTCAGCAATCGAATTGACTAAAGATGTTTTTTTTC
This sequence comes from Artemia franciscana, assembly GCF_032884065.1. Lineage (NCBI taxonomy): Eukaryota > Metazoa > Arthropoda > Branchiopoda > Anostraca > Artemiidae > Artemia > Artemia franciscana. Next base: position 29,862,310 of record NC_088870.1, read on the forward strand.
AACCTATAGCTTAGTACAATCTAGTAACTTCAACGCAGTTATACATATGGTAGTTTTTTAGTTAAAATCAGAAAAACCAAAACCCAGTTGTATTTTCATTATGAAGGAGCAAAAGACGTTATAAGAATTTTAATCGACTGAGTTCTTTTTTTGTACCACAATGGTATAGATAAATAAGTAATTATTTCACCGTACTAACTCTTTTTGTGGAAGATATTTGGGGACCAAATTACAACAAAAATTCCAAAAGCAGAAACAAATTGTTTGCACGAAGTTTTGCGTAAGCTTTATTGCAACTATTCTATTTTTCCTCCCTTTTTTCAATAGCAAAAGGCTTTACGATTTGAAATAGTTTTCTTCTAATGTTTTAAAACATACCCTTTAAAAACATGGCCTCTTAGAAAATATTTCAAGGAAAACATACAATTTATTTCTAGTAAATTAGCATAGCATAGGCTTAGTTGTTATTCCTCTGCCTTCTAGCTAAGCACACTTGTAGAAATTCTAAAACAACACGAACATTGATTTGAGAAATGAGCGTTGTTCTAGTTCTGATAAAGAATTCAGAGTAGTTAATCAGGGGCTAAGGGCTTTGAGTTTGGAAGGAGGGGAGGTATGAAGAATATGCTGACAAAACGACGGTCCAGTGTGCCGACAAATGCGGATAAATAATCTAAATTTAGATGCCAAAAACGCCCAAAACGCTCAAAATGCCAAAGACATCCCAGATATCGGCGCTGCGTGCCAACGCCTTGGAACTTGGAGGGGGATTCCCCTACCCCCCCCCTAGATGCGTCCCTGCAGTTGATATTTTCAGTCATATTTCTTTGTCAGACTATATTTAATACCCTCTCTGAACACTTACCCTCTCTTTGTTTTTATCTCTGAAATTGCATACAGACCGCAATCCAAGAAATGCTAAACCGAAGTAAAAGAAAGTCTATTTTAAATCACCAATTCATGCACTACATTTATTCATGAAAAAATCCAAACGCTCATTTCTTGGGATGTAGATGTTGAAAAACCCATAAAAGTCATTCTCATAATGACTTTGATGAAGAAAACAACGCAATTTTTACCTTCTACCACCCAAATCTAATGGCGTGAATTCACGAAAATTAGGGATGGGGCATGATCTCTTTTTTTCAAAGTCTAAGGGGGGATAATTTGTTATTTTCCCTATGAAAATACAAAAAAAAAAAAACATTTTCAATGGAAATGTCAAAAAAAGTATTTTTTCCACTAATTGTCAAAGCTTGAAAAAACAGTACAAAACAAAATAAACACATTCCACAAATGGATTCTGCACCATGATGTTGGTCTCTACCTCTTTAGATAATCCCCCAACAACCTACCGACCTAAATGCATGTCACTGTAATTGTACTTGGCAATAACAATTGGTTCAAGATTAAGTATACTTCATGTACCGAAAGGGGGAAAATTATTTTAAGATTATTTAATAGTCAATTGGTTTTTAGCATTAGGCCAATAAAGCGAAAAATCTCAAGAAAGATTTGATCTACGACTACAAAAAGCTTCGGATAATCTAAATCATTTTTGGCTTTTTCACAATATGAACAACCTGAAATACTTTTCTTACATTTCTAGCTGTGCATAATTTAATGGTGTTCGCAGAATGTGCAGTATCTTAGCACCTAAATTCAATCTTCAAAGGTTAAAGTAATGATTTTTTTTTCTTTTGATGTAATTTTAAGGTCGCATCAAATCATTCAAATGTACAAATAAAATAAATACAAAAAATATTTGACGGACTGAGGCATCCCCCTAAAAGCTTTAATTTTTTAGGCATTTCTTTACACTTAAAGAAAAATCATAATACTTTTAAATTAATTAAGTAGCGCTATCTATAGCTCAGAATGTCCACTTACTTTCATGATCATTTCAGGGTATCGAGAGTGCCGTTTCACAGCGACTGACGATTCCAGTGTCTCCAATTTTCCAGCTTGACAATCCATAAGGAAAAATATCATCTCTTTTATGATAAGTTTAATGTACAAACTGTGTTACTGATATTCCAGCTTCCTTGAAAGGTGTCAATTAAGATTGTGAAATCAGACATTTCTTGGAAGATGTTCATCAAGGTAATGTTTTCGTTTTTTTAGTAGAGTTACTGCAAGAAACCTCAAAGAGTTTTGAGGGACTCTTATACAAGTTTGTTTACATAAATTTTTTTATATTTTTGCTTCTAAAATTTCTGCAGTTTAAAAGACAGGAAAATAGTGCTCGTTTTTTTTTTTGCGATACAGGATTATGCGCTTCGTATACAAATAATAGCTACGGAATTCGTTAAATGAGAATATTAAAAATAGTAATTTAAGAGAATTGAAAAGACCGGTGAAGAACAAATTGTTTTCTAAATATGATTTTAGCGATCAATATAATAGGATGCATAGTTGATAGATTAAATTGGTATTAAATCATAAGCGGTAGTGTTTTTTTTTAGGTGTGTTAAGGAAGGAGTTGAGTGTGGACATTTAAGTGAGTGGCAGCAGGGTATATGATGTTGTAGTTGTTTTCTGTTTTTACACCCTTTCTAAGGTTTATGTTAAGTGTTGTTTTTTGTGTCTTTTTTTTATTTGTTTGATTATCACTCCTCCATATCATGTTGTGGCATTTGAAGGGGATGTGTTTATGTTACGTTTTTTGTAAATAAATGTTATTAAATAAAAAAAATGTACTTCGGATGCAAATTTTATAATGCTCGAACGCAATTTGTTTAATCCTTAATGTCAAAATAAAAAACAAATTTTTTTAAATCTCTTGCCCCCTCTTTGTGGAATTTTGTTATTGAAGTATGTCCCACCTCCAAGAAAAATATCTGTAGGAAGTCTGGTACAGATGCTAATCTAATAACCTATTAACTACAAGCAACAGAAATCGCTGCTTTTACAAGATGATTTACCAAATTTGTGTTTTTGAGCATGTGAAGTAATTTGAAATGGGGGAGAATTGCCCACGAGGGGAGCTCTTTAAACGCTTTTAAATTTGAAAATATTAATCATTACTAATATACTGAGGTGAATTTTTCTGTAGGGAAATTTTCCTTGAATTTCCTTTCTTTTGAGATCACAGCAATGCGTAACGGGTAGGCTAGTAGCTCTTAAAAATAAACAGTCTATTCCTTATATCGATAACATAAAAAATTCTATTGCTTCAAAAGCATATACTGCTTCGAATTGGACACCACTTTTAATTTATAAAAAAGAGATTTGTCAAGAGCAAATTTTATTTATTTAAGAATTAACGACGCTTCTTGACTACTATGGTCCCTGCGTCGAAAAAATTAGCAGCTAGTGGATTCGATCCACCGACTTCTAGGTTATGGGCCCAGCACGCTGTCAAGAGCAAAGATTTTTAACATGATCCAATTTGAAATTTCTCCGCTCGAGCAAATATTACTGCGCTCGAGCGAATGTCACTGGAATGTGTCACAGCCAGTGGTGGAGTTGGTGAAAGTTGTGGCCTTCCATCACACCCGAAAATAGTGCTCTCCTTCACCACTAAGCACACATGACATGAGATTTTGATGCAAAGATGTATTTTTGAAAGTAAGCAGGTTTCTGTTATTATTTAATGTAAGTTATTTTAATTGGAAATATAGGAGCAAACGGGGAGACCCTGCAAGGACTCTTCACGAAAACAAAATTGTGAAACTTTTACTAAAATGTGTAAAAACTCAAATTTTAGGTTAAACATGTTTTAAATCTTTCTTCTTGAAATCACTTTGGGCTGAACTTCGTTTTTTACTAGGTTGCGGCAACTGCTGCAACCATGAACCAGAAAAGGTTTTCTGTTTTGGATACTCTATGGCAAATTAAACAATAAAATAACACCAAATCAACTGACTGAACAAAATTACTATCAATTTTCTGCTCTAGTTTTGATCATTTAGTTATATTTCCCTAAAAGTTGACAGAAAACTTTGAAATACCACAAAAGGTGAAAATGAAATAAGATTGTTTGAATTGCTTAAGAAAAAATTTATACAACCATATGTATCTTGTAAATTAAAAATTTTGGAGTTTGATTTCTAATGCAAAAGATCTCCGTGTGCAGTTATGCAGTTTTTAGGTAATTTTATTAAAAATTAGTTCTTTGGTGTTTTTATTAATCCTTGAATAAGAAAAGAAAGAAAGACAACCGACACAGTCTTCAATATCAGAGAAGAGGAAGTTAAATAGAAGAATAAAACTGTTGAAGTTACTGCCCTTCAAAGACAATCCCTATCTGTAACTTCGTGAGATTAAGAAAAGGGGCAACAAAGTATTTTTCGTCAATGTTTGGGAAGTTTTAGGAGTAGTTTCTTTTTCTGTTTTAGCCCGGTGTGTATCCTTTCTTTTGTTTTTACTGATTGAGAATTTATAGAGACAAAAAATTCACTATTATCAAGTAACTGTAGGAACTTCAGTGAAAACATAACGAACGCCAACTTGCTCCGAACTTCGAACATTCACAAGAATATTCTTCAAAAGTAAGAAAATTTTGCTAATGAATCCTATACTAACAGAATCCTTTTGCCAACGAACCTATAGTCTTTGAATCCAGTTTGACTGGATTCCATACTATAGTTTACCTTGCAATATACCCCACCCTAAACCGTACAAAGGAATCCTGGATATTTGCTCCACGATAAGGAGACTGCTCCACTGACAACTGGATAGTGAATCTGTAATCTGACCTGCATATGTTACGTTCGTCAATTGTAAATGTTGCGACAATCAAGGTCCCTGAAGTGAGGTTTCACTGGAAGTCGGGATCGTTTGCTTATAAGTAGATTGTAAAAAAGACAATCTTGTTCGAAAGCAAGGTTGTGGTTAGGCATTATAGATTCTGCACTTTGTGGGTCTTGGATTGTGGGTTAACTGTTCCGCACTTTGCAGTCCAAAAATCTATTTTTATATAAATCTTTGCTCCACTGATATTTGGAAATTTTGTTTTAAGAATCTGATTTGTCATTTGAAAAGACCCATGATTGGTTCTCTGGAAAATATATCTCATCCATTGACTAACGACACTTCTCGACTAGACATTTGTAACAAACCAAAAATAAAAAAAACACGAGAAAATACCGTGATAGCCTATTTATTGATGCCAAGCAGGCCATTATTGCGGATAATACATGATTTTGCGCTCACGACGTCCAGCTTTAGTGAAACAGCTTAGTAGTAGATTCTAGAACGGTAGTTGAAAACATGACTACTTAGGAATTAAAAACAATATATATGTTCCTGTCTTTGACTATTTGCGTTATATCTGTCTTTAACTAAGTGTGTAATTTTGTTTTAAAAGGTTGCTTTCATCCTGGCTTTTGTCGCTCTTGCATCTGGATTCCAATTAGGTCGATATGGCGATCCAAAATACCCATCAAACAGCTACTACGGATTTGGCAAATATAGAAATTGCTGTCCAATGATGAACAAATGCTATCCTGATCCAAGTTATTACGATTACTGCCCTTACAGTGAAGTGAGTACAGGTTGTACGTATCAGTTCGATGCCAGCAACTACGAATATCCCAAGCCACAAATATACAAGTTTCCATCCTATAAGCAACCTGAGCCCCCGGTTTATGATGACAGCCCCTATTAACCAGTTGTGACAAAAAAAAAATCCATTCGTGATACTAGTCGAGGATTTTGCTAAAAAAAAACAATATATCTAGTGACTCTCAATAGCTGTTTCGTTAGATTTTGCAAAACTCCTCTTTATTTTTGTATTTTTCTCTTGACAAATATATACTGTGGCTCCATATATTATCTAATATTATAGATTACTCATCATATGTTTATTTAAACTATAAATGGTGAACCAAGCCGGCAACGAACATGGGCTAAAAGTCTCAATCAGTGCACCAGACGTAGAAAGGTTACCACTGAGCACCTGAATGGGCTCAAATTTTGCGGACTTCATCCAGTTGAACTTCTATCATAGGCAACATGTTAGCGTAGAGTTAGTCCAGACCAACGTATCTCCAAAGTATTATTACAAATTTTTAGCCTCACCAAAGAGAAAAGATTGTCGTAGACTTCGGAAAGTGCTCATTCGGTTAGAGAGTTGTATGGTCCGAGTCCTAAGACTGCAAACTAAAGCTAAAAAATCCGCAGGTTGATTCGTAAGGGTTGGTCTTTATGAAAGACTGAAGTTACAGTTATTACAAATAGTAAAGTTTGTAATGTATTCCATAATACAAGCAAAAAAAAAAAAAACTACCTATTTAGCCTAGAAGAGGAGCTGTGCTGAAGCCTCACATTCAGACCAGATATTTTTTTAACTCCTCCTTAATTTTATGGAATGGTACTGAGATACGATCGGCACTAATGGCGTATCAGTTTGAACTAGTCTTTCTGTTGGTTTACCATCACCAGCAACAGCATTCTTTCTCTTCATGACAAACAATAAGACACAAACTCACTTTCCACTAAAGCCAATTTTTTTTCAAGTGTTATGCTCATAACTCATTGTTAATGACATATACTGATTATGCGTAAAGTTATAAAGCAGTTAACTATAAAGCTATCCTAACAGTAATGACAAGGGGGAAGAAAAGAGGAAGAACTCTGAACAATGCCACTTAACTGACATCTGATCAGCTGTTTTATTAGCTAAGAAACAAGAGCTAAGGGCTCATAAAGTAGTAGTGACGAGACAAGAAGAGCTAAGAGCCAAAAGCTCATATGTTACGAGCTCTAACAAAATTCTAAGAATCAATAGATTTATTTAAAAGGGAAATCAGAGGCCTAATGCCGGTCAGGATTTAAAATAAGAGCTCTGTGTCACGATGTCCTTCTAAATATCAAAACTCATTAAGATCCGATCACCCACTCGTAAGTTATAAATACCTTATTTTTTCTAATTTTTCCTCTCCCTTTAGCCCCCCAGATGGTCGAATCTGGGAAAACGACTTTATCAAGTCAATTTGTGCAGCTCCCTGAAATGCCTACCAATTTTCATCATCCTAGCACGTCCAGAAGCACCAAACTCCCCAAATCACTGAACCCGTCCCCCTAACTCCCCCAAAGAGAGCGAATCCAGTACGGTTACGTCAATCACGTATCAAGGACATTTGCTTATTCTATCCACCAAGCTTCATCCCGATTCCTCCACTCCAAGTGTTTTCCAAGATTCCCCTCTCCAACTCCCCCCAGTGTCAAAAGATCTGGTCGGGATTTGAAATAAGAGCTTTGAGACATGAATTCCTTCTAAATATCAAATTCCATTAAGATCTGATCACCTATTCGTAAGATAAAAATACCCCAATTTTCACGTTTTCCAAGAATTCCGGTTTCCCCCCTCCAACTCCCCCCAATGTCACAGGATCTGGTCGGAATTTAAAATTAGAGCTTTAAAGTACAAGATCCTTCTAAATATCAAATTTCATTAAGATCTGGTCACCCTTTCGTAAGTTACAAATACCTCATTTTTCCAAATTACACCCCTCCCCCAACTCCACCAAAGAGACAAGATCCGGTCCGATTATGTCAGTCACGTATCTTAGATAGGTTTTTATTCCTCCCATCCAGTTTCATCCTGATCTCTCCACTTTAAGTATTTTCTAAGATTTCTGGTCCCCGCCCAATGAAGCTGGATCCGGCTGAGATTTAAAATAAGAGATCTGAGTTACGAAGTCCTTCTAAATATGAAGTTTCATGAAGATCCGATCGCTCCTTCGTAAGTTAAAAATACATCATTTTTTCTAATTTTTCAGAATCCCCCCCCCCCCCAATAGAGCAGATCCGTTCCAATAATGTAAATCACGTATGTAAGACTTCTGCTTATTTTTCTCACCAAGTTTCATCCCGATTCCTCCAATCTAAGCATTTTACATGATTTTGGGTCCCCCCCCCCAATCTCCCCCAATGTCACCAGATCCGGTCGGGATTTAAAATAGAGCTTTGAGACACGATATCCTTCTAAATATCAAATTTCATTGAGATCCAATCACCCGTTCGTAAGTTAAAAATACCTCATTTTTTCTAATTTTTCAGAATTATCAGATAGTCAGATGCCATCAGAATAATCAGATGGCAAACTATTTAAACAGTAACGACAAAGGGGAAGGAATGAGGAACGACTCTGCATAATGCCAGTGAACAGAAATCTGGTCAGCTTTTTTGTTAGTCTAGAAAGAACTAAAATAATTACAGCTTTTTTTGTAATCAGACGGCAAGCTATTTAACCAGTAACGACAAAGGGAAAAGAAAGAGGATGGACTCTGCATAATTCCACTGAGGAGGAATCTGTTCACCTTTTTTTTTAGTTTAGAAAGAACTAAAATAATTACAGCTTTTTGTAATCAGGTGGCAAGCTATTTAACCAGTAACGACAAAGGGAAAGGAAAGAGGATGAACTCTGCATAATACCACTGAAGAGGAATCTGTTCAGCTTTTTTGTTAGTTTAGAAAGCACTAAAATAATTACAGCTTTTTTGTAATCAGATGGTAAGCTATTTAACCAGGAACGACAAAGGGAAAGGAAAGAGGATTTGGTCTGCATAATGCTATTGAACTGGAATCTGGTACATTTTTCCTTAGTTCAGAAAGAACTAAAAAAAGTTACAGCTTTCTTTATAATCAGATGGCAAGCGAAAAAAAAAAAATTGTGACCAGTATCGAGGGCATTCAAAAACGCATAGAAGATGGAAGATTTTAGGAATTACCAAAAGAAATAAAGGAAGAAAAACTCTTCATTTTTGATCTTTTATTTGTCTGTATTACAGAAAAACATATCACAAGCATTGTCTTAGAAAGGCATTCCAAGAAATATGGTACACTTGACCTAGTTCGTAAGGAATAAATCACGAGGAATGTTTACTTGATAATACATCAGGACTGGTCAACTATTTCTAATATCACGATAAATCTATAAATATAGAGGCAAAAAAAAAAAAATTAAAAGAACACAATTGAAAATCGTACGGTCAAAAGAATAAAGACAGCAGGATGAAAAAAAATAGAAAAGATGAATAAGTAAAAATACAAAGGAAAAAAGATAAATAGAAATGTATGACTACAGTTAAATCACCTTATCTTTTGTCCAAACATCCTGTTTTTAGGATCAGCAGTGCTAAACACAATAAAATGAGAGCCCCCAGTTAGTGCTTTAAAATTGGTAAGTTTCAATCCACTTATACTTTAAATCCTGTTCCAAGGTTTCTTTTTATATCCTTACTATTAATTTAGAATAAAATATTTTAAAAATCAGAGGCTGCAAAGTTTTGTACTCTTGGGCTCAATATGAAGGAAGTGTTGGTGAAGTGCATGAGAAACATACGAGTTCATCACAGTATTGTCACAGACCCTGCACACAAGATCCATTGAAGACAAGTTAACGCAGTGGTCCTCAGCCAATTTAAATTCTCGATCATAGACTTCAACATCAATAAAAAGATGGATATAAGTTTGTTTTTAGCTCAGGTCCATGTTTTCATAAAATTTTCTTCTTTTTTTCTAGAAACTGTAAATTAGTTTGTAAAATATCAAGGACCAATTCATAAGAAACGTATTGGTATACAATCCTTGGATGGACTACAGAAAATTATTTATGACACCATGCAACAATTTTAGTTATTTCTTTTTTTAGTTTTAGATAAGCTACGGAAACTCACAAATTTTATTCGAATTCATGCTAAACTGGAAAAAAATAACTATTCATTATGTATCAATATTCTTATGAATTATTATGATTGGAAGAACTGTCTTTTTCTCTGTCCTTGTTGATTTTTAATTTGTCCAATAGCGATTTTGACAATTATTTTAAATAAAATTATTTTAAATTAAAAATTTTAAATTATTATTATATTTTAAATTAAATTCAAATTAAAATTTATTTAAAATTATTTTAAATAAAAGCTGCAAATTTAAAAGTATGTTATAGGTGAGGTAGTCTTATAATATTAATCAAATAGATTTGTACGCCTTGAAATTTTTTTCTAAAGATTCTATTTTTTGTACTAGGACATTAATTTGGTTACTTCAGGGAAATATTTTTTCTCTATCTTTATCTGGAAACAGCATGAATGTATTTTAAAGGTCATGTACAGACTAAGTATAGAAATCACCATTGTAGAAAGTTATGTACACGTAGATACAATAAAAAATTCATTTGAAAATTCGGAAGTTAAATGGGAGAAAACTTGCAGAAGGTAGCGTAAATATTACACATTGCACATTACACATTATCTTTGTTCATAAACATTCAAATATCAGCTCCCTCACAGAATTCCTCTAAGTCAGGGCTACGCCTAAAAAAATTGCCCCTTTCTATAACTATACTCTTAAAAAAAATCATAATATCACACAACTGTCCTAAGACTACTATAACCAGAAAAGGCCAATGTATTTATCACATTTTGAGACGGAAGGGATCTGTAGCAGGTTTCTGTTCGCGCGTGGACACTTGCAACAGCAATGGACAGGCACTGGACCCATTGTTCTGCATCTTTCTTGTCTTTGGCTTTTAACGTAATAGACTTTTCATCAGTGAATATCTCAAACGCTTTTGGTATTGATCGCCGATCACGAGCTACTTTGACGCTTCGCACCTCGTGAACTTCTATTTTAGCTGATTGTTGTCCCTTTTTCTACCGTAGAAATAAGCACATATGAGCATAAGAGTAAAAATTAATAAAAATTTCACAAAATATGAAGAATCTGAATTAAAATAAACTATGAATGAAATCACTACAAGCCCAACAAACAAAAACTTGAAATATACAGCAATAGGAAAAAAGCACTGTACGCAAAAAGATTCTTGTAATATCAAGTCTTCATCCATTGGTCACATTTGCACATACATTTTTATTTTATAATAAGTAGGAACAATTGGCCAGGATTGGGACAAAAATCCTTTTAATAGCTTCAGCTTAAAGATGACCTCGCAGAATTTGTAACTGTTACTGATTGATAAGAGTCATTTCCAAATATACCCAGTTCCAAAGAAAATGTTCGACTTGAGAAGATATGTTGGTCCCCATCCTGCACTGGTATCCGGGATCACTGCTTTTCTTGAGGCCAAAATAATTTCAAAGATTTAAAGAACATGAAAAATGGAACTTTGAACATGAAAAATGGAATGTTACGACGTTAAAAAATGACTATCGCATCGACATTTTGACTGACGAATTCAGACGGTTTGAACTGGATTTATTAGGAGTTTCAGAAACTCATATCCCAGGGGTAGGAAGCATGAAATTAGGTGACATAGAATTTGTTTACTCAGGCAGGAAGGATGGGGTATATAGACAGGGGGTAGGGCTCATGATGAATAAGGAAGCTGCTAAGTCTTGTTTAGGCTGGGAAGGTATTAATAATAGAATACTAATTGCTCATTTTATGACTAAAAAGTTTAGGGTATCAGTTATAGTTGTATATGCCCCCATTGAACCAACTGATGGAGATACTAGTGAATCAGATGAATTTTACTTACAGTTACAGGAGCAAATAGACAGGGTACCAGGTAGAAATATGGTGTTTTTGCTACGAGATGTTAATGCCCAGGTTGGTAGAAATAGGGATAGATGGTGTCCTAGCCTAGGTAAATTTGGTGTAGAAAAAGAAAAAAGTATATAGGCCTTTCCAATTTTGTAGGTATAACAACCTAGTTATAACCAATACGGTGTTTGGCCACAAAATGGCCCATAAGTTGACATGGTATTCACGTGATGGTAAGACAGCAAACCTTATTGATTATGTTATTGTAAACAGAAGACTAGCAGGATCAATACAAGATACTAGGGTGTATAGGAATGCCGTTATTGATGTTAAAAGTAAAGATCACCATCTAGTAGTGTCTAAGGTTAATTTAAAGCTGAAATTTCGGAAGGGTAACTCCCTCCCGGAAAGTTATGATGTTGGTAGACTTCAGGATGAAAATTTGAGAAAAAAATTCCAAAAATAGTTGAGTACTAAACTTGACGGTTTAAAATTTGACAATGTGGAAGATGGATGGAATAATTTCAGAAAAACAATTTGTGAAGTTGCTGATGGTGTCCTAGGGAAGAGTGCTAAGACAGCAACTAGGAATATTAGTGAAAAAGCTTTAGGTTTAATAGAGAGTAGAAGGGGTTTGTATAAGAATTATCTGAGTGATAGGTCGTACGAAAACAAACGGAATGTAAAGAAAGTGGAGAAAGTATTAAAATATGAACTAAGGAGATGTGAAATGGAGGCGATGGATAAAATTGCTGAGGATCTGGAAGATGCGGCTAGACAGCATAACAGTAAAATATACTACTGGCATGTTAATAAATTGAAAGGGAGTAGCCAATCCAGACTAGTCCCAGTTAAAGATAGAAATGGGGTCACAATTAGTGATAAGGAAAAAGTTAAAGAAAGATGGGTGGAACATTTTGAGAATGTGCTAAACCGAGATACAGTTGCAGGAAAAGATATAGATGAAAATGAAAAAGTTTGTGATACCTTGGATGTGAAGGAAGATTTGTTTCGTGAGAAAGAATTAGCGACAGTAGTAGAAGGATTAAAAAATAATAAGGCCCCAGGTGCTGATAGTATGATTAATGAGTTCCTTAAATATGGTGGCTCTGAGGTTAGGAATAAGCTACTGAAGATTATGAACATGATTTTTGAAAAAGGGGAAGTGCCCAATGATTTTAGGAAAACCTTAATTAAACCACTGTATAAGAAAGGTGACAAGAGTGAGTGTCGTAATTATCGAGGCATTAGTCTGGTCTCTGTAGGTAGCAAATTACTGAGTAATATGATACTTTTTAGACTGAGACATGCTGTAGACAAAGTTTTAAGGGAAGAACAATGCGGTTTTAGACAAGGTAGAGGATGTCTCGACCATGTTTTCACTCTTAGGTTAATAATTGAGAAGTCCCTTCGTTGTCAAACACCTTTGGTTCTTAGTTTTATCGATTATGAGCAAGCTTTCGATTCTGTTGATAGAACAGCGTTAACAAAGGTCTTATCGTTATATGGTATACCAGAAAAATACATTAAAGTGATTTGCGCTCTGTACGAGAATAATACTGCTGCGGTTAAGGTAGGAAATGAGGTTAGCAACTGGTTTTGTATTAAATCACGAGTTAAGCAGGGTTGTGTTCTATCCCCCTTTATATGGATCATTTTGATGGACTTCGTTTTAAGGAGCACAGGAAAGGCAATTGGAGACCATGGAATAAAATGGGGAGAAAGAACGCTCCTGGACTTAGATTATGCTGATGATTTAAGCATATTAGATGAAAGTGTGAGCAAAATGAATGAATTTTTAGAGGTTTTACGAGTTCAGGGTGCTAAAATAGACTTGAAAATTAATGTTAAGAAGACTAAGTCACTAAGGCTAGGAATAAGTGAAGATGAACAGGTGACATTAGGTAACGAAAAGATTGATCAGGTTGGGAGCTTCAGTTACCTTGGTAGTATTATTAGTAAAGATGGTGGGAGCAGTGAAGATGTTAAAAGTAGAATAGCTAAAGCTCAGGGTGTTTTTTCACAGTTAAAAAAAGTTTGGAAGAATAGAAAGATAAGCCTACAAACCAAGATTAGAATATTGGAAGATACAGTGATGACAGTGGTCAAATATGGCTCTGAAGCATGGGCACTCCAAAAAGCAGATGAAAATTTACTAGATGTTTTCCAGAGAAATTGCCTACGGATTGTTCTGGGTACCCGGCTGACTGACCGTATTTCAAACAGTAGGTTGTACGAAAAGTGTGGTTCAATCCCGCTTTCTGGGGCTATAATGAAAGAAAGGTTGAGATGGCTAGGCCACGTTCTACGGATGAAGGATGACAGATTACCGAAGATTGTCCTTTTTGGACAACCGTCTGGGGCTACACGGAAAGCAGGTCGTCCTTGTCTGGGTTGGGAGGATGTCATAAATAAAGATTTAAAGGAAATGGGAACTTCCTGGGAGGGTGTAAAGAGGGAGGCTTTAAATAGATTAGGTTGGAGGAGGAGCGTGTGTAGCTGTGTTGGCCTCAGGCGGCATGGTGCTGCAGTGAGTTATTAGTAGTAGTAGCAGTATAATGCCCCATTTCGAAAATAACGCCGCAGAAGACATGGAAAACAACTGATCCTCTGCAATAAAACTACGGAACTTAAACATCAACACCTTTATAATCTGGTAGAGATAGTAACCAGGTCTGTCACTCCACTAGAAAGGATGATCTTATTTTCAGCAATGCGTGTCCTGTTTGGGTGCCCTCAGCACTGAGAACAGTGTATCTTTGTCAGGAGCTTGAATCGGTTCAGAAGCGAGCGGTATCGATCATCTTGGGCCGCCGTGACATCCCCTACGAAAAGGCTCTGGAAGTGCTAGGACTGCCGTCACTCCAAAACCAATAAGAAACTCTGATAATGAGTTTCGGAAAGTACTTGCTTTCTAAATCTCAGCACTGTGACATTCTACCTGATCAACCTCTACCATCAAGAACGAGAAAGCAAGATAAGTTAGTTCCCGTTAAAGCAAGAACAAACCGATATGGTAATTCTTTCGTCCCGGTTTTCGTCAAAATGTATAATAAGAGTTAATATTTATAGTTTTATTTATATTTACAAGTGTAGCTTGATTTTGTATATGTTGTAAAGAAACAAAAATCAGCGACAGCTGTCAAGTTTTTGCTATTAAACCTGTCTACTACTACTACTACTACTAATACCATCGGAGGTTAGGACCATCTTTATGACTATCATGCTAAATAACTTAATATTGCTTTTGCCATAGAACAAGGCCAGCTAAATAACCGAGGACCTTTCGGAGTTGGGAACTGACAAAAGCTTACGTTCACTACAGGCGTTTAAATCACTGTGGAGGCTTTAAACCATTGTTTTGATAATAGATTCAATAGATTAAAAAAAAAAACATGGCAACCATGAGTCTAAGAGTTGCTTTTCTTTCTAAAATTGCTTTCGAATTATGATTCAAACTTTTAAACAGAGTCAAATTTTCTGCTGGGAGTCAGTAGTATTTGAAAACTTCCTCTCTACTTGTTTACTGAATTGAAATCAATTCTTCAATTTTAGTCATTTCAGCTTTTTTTTTGCTAATTTTAACCCAACAGAGGTTGTGTCCCATTCCGATAGGTCAAGGATATAACGCTGTAGCCTGCATTTCAGTAGAGTTCTGGACAGTAACCGATGGCGGATAAAGTGTCTTTACCATGACATAATTCCATGATATAAGCTATTTTCGGAAGTTCGAATTAGCCGAACCTACAAAAAAAGACACTGACGACAACGATAAGATATGTCGTTAACGATGCATTTTCCTACAGACTGTTTCTGCTCTTTTGAACCCGAACCCTTTTTTATACTTTTAAATACTCCATCGATTTTAAACCTCAAACGGAATTTCTTGTTGAGTTGGAAGTTGGTTGACAAAAATTTTTAGGACAAAAGCTATAGTTTTTATTCTGTTTAGTGTGTTTGTGTGTACAACTTGTACTATTTTAGAAAGATGTACTGGAAAAGAACATTTTTTTAAATATGTAACATGAAGGTATTATTTTGGTAAAAACGAGAAGTAAATGCAGCTCAAATGATATACAAACTGTGCACAGCTGATACACACTGGTAGTGGCAGCTATTATTGAATTTTTTTTTTTTTTACCAAGTAAACTACTAATCTTTACAGTATTCTTCCGTCAGATTTTAATATTTAAATCCATGTAGCCATTGACTTTAATTGGATCTACTTTTATCAGCTTAGCGATATAAACAAACGACCGTCTAACAGTCATACATGATTTCTTTTTGATAAAACCAAAACTGTCCAAAATTTATCAAAGCTCAATAATTTCCATTTAAATGTGATACGCAAAATAGCCCTAAATTATGCGGGTGACAGTGTCAATGCGCACCAATTCAGACTAAAGAAGTTTTTCATGATTTTTCAACATTTCTTTCAAGTTTAAATAACTTTTGGCATACTGAGGGATCAGAAAAGAAAAATTAACGAATCTTGGCCATTAGAAATCCTCATTTTATCCATGTAAGATCACTGGGCTACCTACATGTCACTGTCATGTGTGCATTGTGATATACTGCAACTAACAGTTGTGGCAACTAAAAATCTAAAAATTGCCTTTGGGGCAATTGAGGCAATTGAGGAATTGCCCCAAAGGGAAATTCCTCAAAATGAGATTATCTGTTGATCATTTCTATGTAAATCAATCGAATACTTAGAGTGCAAATAAATAATGGTCTAAGCAACTAAATCCAAATTGTAATTATGAAATATGTCCAACGAAATAAAAGGAGTCAATAAATATTTTGACATTTCAATTGAGGCTCATCGACACTCGTGGTCCACATATGAGAGGTATTCGACTCTTCGTAACATGCTTAAAAAATCATTTGAAAAATTCCAGCTAGTTTTGTTTAATAATAGATGAATTTCTAATTACCTTTAACAGAGAAACAAACTAATTAATACTAATAAAATTTGTTCTAAGACATGTGTCCCATTCAACATTTTTTTTTTCTTAGGAGTAGTTTGCTCAATAGACTTAAGTGTTAAAAGTTATGACGATTTCAGGACCAATTAATTATTTTCAATTAAGTATATTACAACCAAAATGGCCCATTAAGATTCTTAAATCAGTTGGTGAAGTTAAAAATTATATTGTTCATCGATAGGATAAATCTTATCAGAGGTTAGCGCATTTAATACCATGACTCCCTTCGCCAGCACAGTAAATGGTCACAAACAGTACAGCAAAAGTCTTAGGGTCCGTGCTCCCTGGTCTAAATATATCAATTCAATCCACTTACCCTTTCTCGACAAGACAAGTTTGAACCGTTCAAAGAGAAATGTTTTGTGCGCCACCTACGAAAAAGCAACCACTTAGATTTCTTTTCTTTCAAATCTCCCTCAATTACAGGACTATCTTGTTGAAGTAGGAAGTTTGCTGCTCGATCGGGGTGGTTGCAAAGAAAACAACCCCAATGATGAGATATGCCATTGTATTCAAAGACATCAAAGAATCGGAATGAGCGAAGTTCAGCAAACAAATTATCTTGATCCTGAAAACATGAAAATGACAACAAGAGATAATCAAGAATCACCAGAAATGTTTTAACATCCAAAATGTGCAAAACGCAAATAGAGGATTCAATAAGGATACCTCCGACGAAAAAACACTCGATGAAGAAAGCTGTCCATGAAAAATGAGGTAAAATGTACACAACAAAAGGAAGAAAAAAAGGGTTAGGGAGAAATGAGTTTTAGGGTCCCTTTAAAGCAGCTTCAAAAACAAGACGTTTTATTTCCTTAAAACTACTTTAACCCATGCTCCTATAATATATGACCTTAACAGCTAATTTTCAGTTTCCGAATGGCGACAGCTATTTTTAAAGATAAAAATTGAAATTAACAGGAAAAATACTAAACTGGTAACCTTGTCTGAAAGTAGTACAACATAAAACTTGAAATAAGAATAACAAATATATTATATAATTCCTTATTCCTCCACTATTGGAAAAAAGTGTTATTTTTTCATCTTTTACTAACCCTAATCCTGCTTAATAGTCCAGGCCAAAAGAAGATTTTTAAAGAGTATTTAACTTACCCTCCATCACGAAAAGTTTCTAATAATGGCCCTAAATTTTTGGTTATATGCAGCTATGACATTAAACTTCTCAGTATCTAGGTTAATATAACTTCTTTTAAAAATTTTTCAAGTTTTTGCTGAAAATCTCCTTTCCCTTTACGTTAGCGTTGCTAGAAACGTGCAGATTGTGTGACCTGCAAGGGTGGCCGTTAATATAGGGCAATAATAAATGGAAATAACACCAATTTTCTTTTTTCTTTTAATGGATATTCGAGATTTTCCTTTACAATGGTGCGAACAAACCTATAACACATATTTTTTTTTTTTGCATCTTTATGTCTTCTGATCAAAATTGATTATGTAGCCCCTTGTGATAGCGACCGTTATGATAATACGCTGACTTGCCGGCTCATTAATTAATACACAAATAAAAGTGGATCTTTAATATAAATGCCCCATGGGAATAAAAGAGGGCCAGTTGTTCTTCCGCACAGGGTGGCAAATTAGATTCCCCTCAAGGTAGCCTGTGATTTCTCCATCCAAACTTTCTATGGTATTCAATCAAAGCGACCAACACACAGCACCATCTCAGATTGTTCAACAAAAACTCCATGCATTTTATAAGCATATAATTGAACATACCCGAGCAAATATATGTTAAGATAGCTCAATAGGCAGCCACTGTACTCTCAAAAGAATTCCAAACTATTTTAAGTTCAAGTTTTAGCTTAAGTTCAATTACCCCGTTCACATATGGACAGTAAACCCAAAACTGAAAGTTGGTTCAGTGTATCATCTCTCTCTCACACACACAGATCGAAAGGTATTGACAAAAGAGAGCCCCCCCACCCAAATAAACAATCATTGAAACTGAATACACAGCAAAGTTCAGACACAAAACCAGGAATCCCTCCCCCAATGTCAACTAATTGGTTGCCCTCATGTGCTTCAAAGTAAACTGTTAAAAAACTAACCGACTTTTTCTTTTGTAAATCAAAAATTAGCCTGTTCATGCGTAATCCATGAATTGAAATTTTCTTTAATTATATGTTTGTGTTGAGAATATAGTTGTGTTGATATATAGTTTCTGGGGGTACAAAATGATCCCTACATGAGTTATACTCAATTTCATCAAAAGTTCTTAAAGCTATCATTAGTTTCGCCAACAATAAAGAAGAAAAAGATACTGGTCAAATTAAGAAATCAAATCGCAAGATTGAGCAACTGAATATCGATCAAAGTAAGGCACAAAAGATCGGTCTATAATTATATTATAACGGAGAGTCCTTCAATAGGTATTGTATTAGACATTCTAGATTCTAGAATCTAGAAGCATAAGATTATATTGCAAGGACACGGAAGAAATGTATAAACAAAACCACAAGGTGAAAATTTCATAAACTTCGCACTCGTTTGCGTGGTTGCTTCCCCTCTTTTTTAAATTTGCATCCCCCCCCAAAAAAAATGTTCGTCTGACTTTTTAAAACGTAATAAAATTGAATATAAACAAGTTTTTTTTTGTAACAACCCCCCCCCCTCCATAAAAAACCTTTTGAAATCACCTCCCCCCCCCACCCCGAAAAAAAAATCCTGGATACGACCCTGCGTATAACTGATATAGCTAATGTTCATAATCCTTAATGTTGAACTTAAAAACAAATTTTGCATATTGGAATCAAGCATTACAAGCAGACTCTTCTGGTGTATTCATTGTATTCAATCTTCTGTTTATAGTGCATTTGGGCACTTTTGACAAAGGTCGATCTTTAGTTACCGTTCATTACCGTTGATAACTGCTGATCTGTAACATTATTTAAAAATAAAGTTAATAGCATCTATAAAATGTACCGCTATTTCTCCAAGGTCTCTAATGTTTACCAGGAAACACTAACTGAGGTCACTAGCCAAGGACAGCTGTTTCATAAGGTAATATAACAAAAATAAACTATACGACTGGTTACAGATGACGATAAATATGTTTTTTCAAGAGAAGGAAAAAATTGAAAACCTGCATTTGAAATCTTCAAAAACTCAAATACAGACACGTAGAATTTTTAGAATTGAATGGGAGAAGTAACTTTTTCTGCAAGATGGTATCTTTTTGGAAACGGAAATTTTAGGTTCAAATGTCACTGCATTTGCATGTTTTCACTAATTTTCGCTAACTATTCCTCGGCAAATGTTCACTAGAATAATCCCTGTGTGCAGCCATGTCTGAAGTCAATAACAAATGTATGAAAATCGACAAAGTTCAAAAATACTGCTGCTTACAATAAAAATGGTACACTTCTTTCGACTCAAGATCAATAAGGAATTATTTGGGCAATGATCCTTAATTATTAAAACTTAATTACAAAAAATCTTTCATATCGCAGCAAGAGTTCTAGATTGAAATATAATAATATATATTTCGCGGATGGAGTTCGACTCCCACCAAAATTTGTTAGTGAAAATTTTGGAGCTTGCTGATCAGAAATCTAATGTTATTAATATTACTAACAGTGAATATGAATGAAGACTCCATTTTACTGATTTAGCACAAATTTCGATTACTAAAAGGTAGACTATTGTTTTATTAAGTTGACATCAGCGCATTTTATGGGACTTCCAAGCCTTGGAATGGTTTCCTTCAGGATAAAAGAAAAAGTATTATTTAAGAGTGAACAGCAGTTTTAAACGAAAGCTACCAGACAAAACTAAATAAGAAAACTACCATTACTTTTCAACGTGTGAATTGCCAAATTAAAAGAAAATGTATTTAGATTTTGTTTTTACTACCCCCTTCTCCCCATTTGGATAGCCACTAGTTCCCTGTGCGGTAAGGCTGATCTCGTTGCTAGAGTTAACTTATCCTGAGACTAACATATATCTGGATATTAACTAGGCTATTGTCTCTGGACAAGAGTGAACAGCAGTTTTAAACGAAAGCTACCAGACAAAACTAAATAAGAAAAATACCATTACTTTTCAACGTGTGAATTGCCAAATTAAAAGAAAATGTATTTAGATTTTGTTTTTACTACCCCCTTCTCTCCATTTGGATAGCCACTAGTTCCCTGTGCGGTAAGGCTGATCTCGTTGCTAGAGTTAACTTATCCTGAGACTAACATGTATCTGGATATTAACTAGGCGATTGTCTCTGGACATTGTTGTGATGTATACATTTTTTTTATAAACAAATAAAATTGTTCGATTACTAAATTATACAATGAGCTTTAGTGATTGTAGTGGATAGAAAGAACAATGGTCAGGAGTTTCAAAAAGTGACAACATTTACCGTTCTTAAATTTGGCAGAATGCAAGAAAGTTCCAAGGTAAGAAGAAAAAATGTCTTCTTGCCTGTTTCTAGAACTGTGAGCTATGATAGAATTACATATACACCAATACCTCACTTTGCGTCGGGGTTACGTTCCAAAAAAAAACACGACATAAATTGAAACGAAGCAACATGAATTTAAATTTTCTATAGCAAACCATGTAAAGATTGAAAGATACGTTAGAAGGTTACGAAAATACTACTCTTTAAAAAGAAAATTGAACGTAGTTAACATTAACAAAAATAATATAAATTTTATTAGATACATACAAGAAACCAAAAAAGTAGGCAATTGAAACAAAATAAACTAGTGTATTCTATTAGTTTCTGAAAAACAAAATTAAATGTAATCAGATTCTATAGAATCCATAATGGGTGTTGTCGTAAGTCGGTTTTATTTCACAAAAAATGGTCCAATTTTTGCTGAACAGCTTATTTTTTTTCAACGAAGTATGAGTTTCCTTGTACCAATTGATATTGGTAACAACCACCTGGAACCCTTTAAAACTCCTTCTCCTGTCAGTATCGATTTTTGTTTTTAAACTCCATAGCTTCGTCAATCAAACACATCGCTTTGGAAATTTGTTTTGAAGTTTAATTTAGTTTTTTAGAAATTTCTACTGAACGGTCACTGACACCTTCTTCATTAGCAAGTTCCAATTCCAGTTGAAAAAGTTCTTCATTAGAGAATTCTTCGCTGGACGAAGTTAGCAATTCATTGATGCCAGTCTCCTCCATAACTTAAAATCAGACTCTGTAACTAAATTAGAAACTTCATGATAAACAGCTGGTTTACCGTCATTTTCTGCAGCGCATATGGGGTTTCGGCAGCGCTTCCCGGGTGACAAAAATCACCCAGGATGTGACGAATGAAGACCAGCAAATAAAATCCCTCACAGGGGGTCACATAAAGCGACACGTAATCTACAATATATGAACTAATTCTCCCTTTCACTCCTCATTGCATTTTAGTCAGACTGGTGTCCAAAAATACACTTTTAAGAGGGATGAGCCACTGTTTTAACAGCGAGGCTAATTGAATCGCCTGCGAGAAAAAGGATAAACCGTAACTATTATTTAAAAGGGAAAACCTCAGAAAACCAAACAAGTAAAAGGCAAGATGAGGTTAAGTTTACAAAAAGGGTATTTATCTGATAAAAAAAACTGAAAAAAAAAATAATTCAAGACTCGAATCCGAAACAACGCAACCTTGAAAACCTAACGATGCGCAATGAAAATTAGTACTATCTGAGCAGCGGCACAACTTCGAAAAAACGCAAAACAAAACAACGCAAGGCGAGGTATTGGTGTACTATAAATTAACAATCAAAATAATTTTACGCACAGAATTTCCTAACTGATCTTTCTTTGTTTATACAATTTGTGCATTAACTTGAGTTTGTGTCAGTAAGCTAAAACATACTATACGTTCAGGAAAGTACTTCGTAATTTTATTTCAGTTAATGATGAAAGTTTAGCTTAATGCAAAAAAAAATCCACGAGGCATCTGCTTTGAGAATTAAATTTATTTAGAATACCAAGAATAACACATCAAAAACAACTTTTGCTACAATCCATAAATTTTGCAGATATAGGTTTTATGTGTATCGGTGCCATATTCGTATACTCAATTTAATCCGATCAAATACCCGTTAAAAAGACTATAGCAAAAAGGTAATAGAAAAAAAACAATAAACAAAATAAGAACAGATACAATAGAAAAAAAATGTAGAAGTAAGTACAAAGTCGGTCCGATACATAAAAAAAAAAAAAAACAAAGTTAACAACTTTATTATCTTATTTGGACTTTATACAAAATACAGGATGCACCATATAAGTTATTGCGTGCTAATACCTTCGAAACTAAAGAGCATCGAACCAGAAAATTGTTTTTACTATTTTTCTACTTTAGGAGGATTGACATTGACAAAACTTATTGGGGCTATACGTCTCCCCTTCTAGGCGAACTGGGGATAACTTTGGAATGCTGACAACACAAAATGCTGACAGTACAATAATGTTAATTATTTAGACATTTCAAAAGAGCATCACTGCCTTTTTAAAGAATTTGCACCTCCACCTAACCCCAAAATACAAGTAACTGCGTTAGCACTTAAGCAAAGGTGGCTTTACAAATCGGTTGCAACTCTTCAAAAAAATTTTAATGAGGGAAGGGAAGTGTATAAGTGAAAAGGGGAATTCTATATTATAATTTTTCACTTTTTCTTCTGAAGATATCTTTCCAACAAATTTTGGGTTCCTCAGAATCATTTAACAGAAACGTCCACTCTATATAAATGTATGATTTTCGGACTCAGAACACTGGATTATATTTGATTTAGCACAAAATGAAACTGGCTAGTGCAATCGTATTTGCCTGATCGGCAGAAAGAGATGTTAATTCCACTAAAAGAGCACTTCATCAGACACCGTGTGGCAACCATTTGAGCGGAGGTTAAAAATGTAATAATAAAAAAAGAAGAAAGTGTTAAGTCGTATACCTTAGCTGAAGGGAAAGCTGACATAACTAGAGCAACAAATGATTTGTTGTCATGCTCCAAAATATCCCAACAAGTCTTTAAGGCGTTTACAGACGCATCTCGAGTGCTTAAAGCCGAGTCTGAGCGGGCCTAAAAATGAAATTCCCATTATGTAATTCAAGGAATTCTACTGAGGGAAACAAAAAGAAAAACTAATGAAAACATGACTTGTAAGTATCAGAAAAAGAAGAAGAGGAGTAAAACAAGGGAAGAGATCAGAAAACAAAAGGCAGGGAAGGTACGGACAGAAAAAGCAAAATGACACTTGCAAAGATACAATCAAAATTGCTAGAATCATCATAAATGAGAAACGAGGAAAAATAAAATTGGAAACCAGGTGGTGAAATCAGGAAGAAGAAGAAATATTTAGAGGCGAAAAAAAAAACATTAGATGACAATACATTCCTTAAACGTATATAGGACAAAATAACGGAAAAAATACATTCAAAATGAACTATAATTATTCATCAACAAGACAAAATGAAAAAAATAATAATGAGGAATAGGGATGAGATAAGGAGAAAAAAAGGAATGGGAGGAAATGAGTTAGAAAATTCGAAACTATATTAAGAAAAAGAATAGACAAACTTATTTTTCTTATATTGCTAAGGGATGCCCCATTCAACAAGAATAAGCTTTGAGACGGTGAGAGGATTTCGCAGCCTGTCGTATCAACTTTTGCTAGTTTAGGTGTAGTTTAGCTTTTATTATATCTTAGGGCTAACTCTAATTAAATCCATATATTTCGGCTTTTCGACTAAAAATATGGTTCAAAAAGTTAACATTGAAATTTAAAGGACAAATCGTTTTTGTCGGAAGCAAGACTTTAAGATTAAAAACGGTTTTTTCTTGTATATTTAGAGCTAAGACATTCAAAGGCCACGTTAAAATAGCTGAACTAGCAAATTTTTAACAGTAAGTATCTTTTTACTCCTCAGAAAGTTGAAGACTAGGTGATGTAATTAAGTTTTTCTCAAAAAAAAAAAGAAGAAAAAGATATTACTGAAAAACGTCATCGAAAAAAATAACAACTATAGTTATCTGTTTAATTGACACCAAACAGCCAGATTGGACAAGTTCAATGGAATTGGTACAAGACTGCCTGAAAACTAAATAGATCCTAAACTTGACATTAATAATGTCAAGAAATTATTAATGCATGCCAAGGTCTGATTCTTATTGAATGAGATGCCCTGTACTTATTGCAGAAAATTTTCAAAGGCATTTTGAAAATTTGTATAAAATCAGTCACGACTCAGCGGAGCAGGCCTGGAGAGTCGGGGTAGCAGAGACGTGTTAAGGACTTTTACAGACGATTCATTAGGCTTCTTTTATGGGAATAGAAAAGACTTGAACTTATTCTTAAAATATCCCTGAGGTTTCATGTCTGGGAGAATAGCTACAAGAGAGCTGCAAGAGACATGTTTCATCAGTGATTTAATTCTAAGCGATGATGTCATTATGAACAAGCTTGAGCGTCCAAGGGATTAACTTCACGTATGGACTATGAAGTTTTTACATGAGTAACTGTACAATATGAATAAATAAATGAATTGATTCCGGTCAATATAATACAACACTGATACAAAAACAAATAGAAATAATAAAACAAAGTTATTTCCCATTATTCTTATTATTATGTTCGCCTCCTTATATCCACTTGGCCCGCAAACATGACATCTTTAAATGTTAAATGAATATTTGGTACTTTCTTAAAAATGAAATAAATTTCAATTTTGGTTGATTATTACGATGAGTAATATTATGGAACAGAACTGAAAATACTCACAATCCCCCATTAGAACATTACTCACAATCCCCCATTAGAATATACAGCGACCCAACGTCCCCGTTGAACAATTACTAGGTAAATAAAGAATAAAATATGTCATATACAAATTATTATTCATATCCAGAAATGTTAGATTATCGCTTGAGTTTTCATCATCTTTTTTTTCTTAAGCAAGATTTTCTGACCTAGATAAAAGCAAGATATGTGACTAATCAATCAATAAAACGGGAAGAACAACTTGTGGATGGATTGGATCTATACCTGGAGGTTGAGAAACATCAAATGGATCCACAGTCTTGGATGTTTAGTTTCAAAGAAAAAGAAATTGTTTGCATAAAGACAACAATTTCCTCGCTTATGGCAAACGAAGTGAACACGAACATATTTCTTTGATTTGCGCTCTGAAAAGAAAAAGAAAATATTAGGAAAAAACTCTTTTTGATAATCATTTTTCATTGCAGCTTCAAGGCTCCTATAAAAAGATTAAATCACAAAACTACAACTCAGCAACAAGACAACCGAGATGAGTTTTAATTCTTTGAGGAACATGTATGGGACTGAGTATCTGATAGGATCACAAGGATTTATTCAAAACATCCTTAAGCATCACTGACAGCTTCCTGAACCTCCCCCCTCCTTTCCTACACAAAAACAGAGCCATTAAGTTCCCGTGAACATATGTCTTCAAAGACACGTCTAGTAAACCCTTTAATTCTGAGTCTTCTCAAAGATGACCTACGTCACAAACATTGCCAAATTGTTGTTTCCCGATAATCTTGAATTGTCAGTTTTTTCGTCAACATATTCTAAAAAAAATTGCTCTTTTTTTAGCGTTATTTTTTTAAATTAACAGCGCTCAGCTGATAATCATACATTTATTTTGACCTACTGATGCCCTATTCACCATTAGTGGCCCAGGAGGAGAAAACTACTTTGTTATTTTAATAGAATAGCCTACATTTTTATTTTAGTTATAGGTAAATATTAAGACCGAGCCAGCAACTACAATTTTATTTCAAATAAGGGGATGGGGATTTATTGAAGAAACAAAATAATGCTAGTTATATGAAAATTATACGGAGTGCTGAAACAGCGGGCAAAATCTGCAAGTACAACTGCAAATTGACTCATAGATGGGGAAAGGAAGAGGGTTTTCCCAAAACTTCCACTTAGCATGTCTATACCATGAAGGGGAGGAGGGGGTAGATCTAAGACAAACTTAATGGGAAGAAGCGTCAAGTGTACTCATTGTACATTTTGGGTGTAGAAAAGCAATCCTAGTTCTACGAGGGAGGGGGTCCCAAAGTTTATGTCATTTAGATATCCATCAGAATAGATTAAGGAGTATCAGCCAAACTTGATGGGAAGTGTAAGTATGTATACTAGTTCAAGTTCAAGGCTGACCAAGCCTCTACGGGGACGAAGTAAGGAGGGGAGCTTAATTTTTGGCCCCAGGGTCTATAATAAAGCTGGAACTAAATCTTACTTAAACTTATCAGAAACTAAGTGTCCTTGTTAGGCCTTTTGGGTATTCAGACATAATCCATTCTTGGAGGAATGGGATGGGGGAGACAAGAGTCCCAAAATTTAAGTGATTTTACCAGAAAAGGCAGAAGGGTATCAACTAAACCTTGTTAGAAGTAAAGGCTAGTCTTGATGTGAGCTAATCCTAGTACAAGAGATGCTTTTGGGTATCCTGGTCTGATCCAATACTTTTGGGCCAAGGATCTCTAGATTAATATTATAAGGACATTCAGCAGAAATGGTAATCAGATCTCAACAAAACTTGGTTGGAAGTAAAATTAAGTATCATAGCTGTGTCATGTAGGCTTTTCTACCCATCCTGGCCACTGGGAAGGGACATTGTCTCCAAATTCCAGTCAGTTGAATTTCAACCAAACTCTTGGAAATAAATATTAAATGTCATAGCTGTGGCTTCTGGGAGTTTGTTTTCGGCCAATCTATGTAGGAGAAGAGGACCATCAAATTCTTGTTATCAGGACTTTCGCCAGAAGGGGCTGTCATATCTTAACAAAACTCAGTGGGAAGTACGAAACCTAGGGGAATCAGGACAACTTACATCCACTTTGCGCCTTCAGGGATTAGGTTCCGGTTTAACCTCAGCGAGGAGGGAAAGCTGGTTCCTAAATACGTACTATTATAAAACTAGCTGGAAGAGCCATCTTAAATTACCTCAAATTCCAGCTAGGAGCAACCTAAGGACTTCTCCTTCTAGAGCTCCAGAATGATGACTTGAGTTGTATTCAAAGTTCTACAATGACCAGGCGCTGTTGCATGATCAGTAGCATCCCAATTGAGTTTACACTCTCTGGAATCCCACTCAGCATCCAGCCTTCGTTTCAAAACATCAGCGGATTCAGCAGTAACTGTTTCATTAGATATTTGTTCCAACTGTTGACAATTCAAGATGAAAAGAATTGAGTGTGGACTCTAGATATGGTAAACTGCTTGACAAGTTTCAGGTGATGACCTCTAGTTCTTGAGTTGGGACCAACACTAGGGAATAATGCAGGTAGAGTGTTAGCACTCATTAACTTATAGGCTAAAATGGCATCCCCTCTATATATCCAGTAAACAAGTGTGGGGAGATTCAGCTTTGATAGTCTTGCTGGGTAGGAAAGCTCCCACATGCCAGATATCACTTTGGTGACACGTCTCTGCATATCTTCAAGAACTGTTATGTTTTTTTTCTAATATGGGGGGGGGGGCAAGAGACATTCCAATTTCAAACTCAGGACACACAAATCCCTTATATAGAAGACAGATGGCTTTGGGGGACGAGTGGAAATAGTACGCTTAATCAGTCCCAAAGCTGAACTAATACCAGCAGTTGACCTATTAGCACGAGTGCTGAATTTTGTTTGATTGCCAATAGTGACACCAAGATCTTGCTCATTATTTACAGAGGTGAGTGGGTGGCCTATGAAGAAATTAGAGCAAGAAGGATTCAGTTAGCCAAAGTGAGCGATATAGGACTTAGCAACATTAAATTCAAGAAGCCGAGCTTCAGCCCAATGACCCAGCAGTTGAAGGTTATTCTGTAGATGGGCATGAAGGCTGGTCCGAGAAGCTTCAGTCGTCTGCATAGAGTTGATTTACTGCTGATAATGGAAGGAGCAACATCGATGAAGATATTAAATAGTGTAGGACCCAAAACAGTTCCGTGAGGAACTTGACTAAAATCATGCATAGAGGAAGAAAGAATACGATTACCAGAGTCATCAAATAATTGAACATATTGGGATCGCAAACAAAGAAAATCAAGGATCCAGAGCAGGGACTTCTCTTCAAGCTTGACTGCACATAATTTAATTGCAAGTCGCTTGTGACAAACTTTGTCCAAAACTTTAGAAGAGTCAAGCAGAATCACGTCAACAGGCAACCCATATCATGCAACTTGTTGATGTGATCATACGATTCAAGGAGATTGGCATCACCAGATTTTCCTGAACGAAAGCGTTGTTGTGAAGTGTGCAAAACATCATTTGCTTCAAGATGTTTAAAAATTGCATAGTTGATTATTCTTTCAGGAGCCTTAACAACTGCTGATGTCATCTTAATGGGTCTATAATTTTCAGCAAGGTCCTTTCTACCTTTTTTAAATATAGGAATGATATGTGCAGTTTTCCAGTCCAGAGTTGATAGGCCCATCATATCGATCCCCGTGATAGAAGAGGAAGGGCTATTCCTCTTGTCAAGATATCTTTCAGAAGGAGTCGTCAAATTTCCATCAAATTCAACAGGATATTGTGTTCTTTTAGTAGTCCGGGCCCATTAATACTTCTGTGGCGAACAGGAGATCCCCACATTCTTTTCATCATTAGATCTACAAGAATTGTACGTTGGATTTCAGCTGACATTCGGGAAGAGCAAGAGTTGATAATAATATCAATCGCTGCAGCTCTGAACTAGTGTCACAGTTGTGAATTGGGTCAACGAGGGCAATCCAACCACTGTGAAGAGAAGGTTCTCAAGCTTAAGTCATCAGTGTATCCATCAGAAGGGGTTGACCAAGGTCAACCGAACATGATATAAAGAACAGCAGGATAATTTTCCTAGCTTTGTATTTTCAGAACCCAACTCAGAACCAATATTTCTAGATGATGAGGGGTCCCTTCATTCTTATTATCATAACTTCGACAAAAACAAGTCGTCAGATATAATTTGAACTTGGTTGGAACTAAAAGCTAGTGTTCAACTTGTGTCTTTTTGAAGGGGAAAGGTGTGTGTGTTTGTGTAAATTCCATGTCAGGACAGCTACCAGAACGGGTTATCGACTTTCAACAAAATTTGGATGATTCTCTTAACAAAAAAAAAAAAAAAAAAAAAAAGTATCCACATTCCGCTTTTTTGGGGACCGAGATTGATCCAAGTTCTATAGTGACATCGGGTCTCTTGGTTAGGAATAAAAACTTATGTTCTAGTCTCACTTTTTAGTAGGCGCAAAACCAATTCGGCCTCTGTTTTGTGATTAAATTTTTGTCACCGGAGTACCAAATAGGGTTGCTGCAGCTCACCATACTTTACAGAGTAGTACTAGTTTATGTCCTAGTAATTAATTTACAAAATCCAGAATCTATTCAAATTATGCGGGAGAGGAGAAAGGGAGAGTTACATTAATAGTTTTTTCACTTTTTTTAGGGAATTTGGAGAAAATAAATTAAAAGTGATTTTAAACATTAAAATCTACCGCGAGTGACAACACTGTAGATCTTCCTCTCTCTTTTCCCACACTCAAATACACACACAAATACATAAACATACGCTTAGAGATAAATATAGATGGACACAAAGAGGAACAGACAGACGTGTATTTTCGTTTTTATTGACTAAAAATCACATAAAGAAATGCCACTTACCTTGAATTGTGCATTTGACCGGCAATGGAATTTTAGCAGAGACCCTCTCCATATAAGATTTAATTGAATCCAAGTGTTTCTCACAAAAATGTTGAACTGTGTCACGCATATTTAAGGGCTCAAAAACACTAATTCTCTGAAAAAAAGAAACAACAGTTTGAAAACTTTTCAAATTGGAAATGAAATGTCAGATTCCAATTACTTTACAGATAGATAGAGATATTTAGCAGTTAATTCAACTATATATTTGAAAAAATAAAAGATAAACCTGTCTTCATGTTTAACTTGCACGACTCTTTGGCCATGAATGCAGAGAGAAAGAAAAGAAACAAAAAGCGTCAACAACAAATAAAAGAGCAACAAAAACTTACACAGTAAAAAAGAAAATGACAAACTGCCTCTCACTACAGCTTACCTGCCAAGAACCAAGCCAGAGTAAAGTTCCCTGCGCTTTAAAAATTGCCAATATTGATTACAAAGTTGACCCAGAAACACCCATCCCATGAGGTATTAAAAAAAACTATTAAATAATTACAAATTTTTTGAAGGTACTAAACGAGAGACACTTTTTAGCTGACTCAGTCTGGACATTTCTGGCGGCATGAGAGACAGTCAAGTAGAAGTCTGATCTAACTGATGGAGTGAATGGAATTCAAATGTTGTTGTACATTAGAGTGTAACTGAAATAAAATAAAAGACACAAGTAAGAGCATATAAAAAGACTTAAAATCAAGTAATGATTAATTAACTGAACTGTTAAGAAAATTAATTCCAAGGATAAAATTCCCCATGGAAAGTCCCCCCACACAATTACCTCCTCCCTGATAATTCTCCAGAAAATTTTACCGGACAATACCCCCTAGAAAATTCTCCTTAATTTCATTTGAAAAAAAGAGCTAAGAGCTCATATGGCACTTGTGACGAGGCGAGAAGAGCCAAGAGATCATATGGTATGAGCTCTAAAAAAATTCTATGAATCAATAGATTGATTTAAAAAGGAAAATAAGAGGCTTAATGCCGGTCAGGATTTAAAATAAGAGCTCTGTGTCACGATGTCCTTCTAAATATCAAAATAAATTAAGATCCGATCACCCACTCGTAGGCTATAAATAACTAATATTTTCTAATTTTTCCTCTCCCTTTAGCCCCCCAGATGGTCGAATCTGGGAAAACGACTTAATCAAGTCAAATTGCGCAGCTCCCTGACATGCCTACCAATTTTCATCATCCTAGCACGTCCAGAAGCACCAAACTCGCCAAATCACTGAGCCCCTCCCCCCAACTCCGCCAAAGAGAGCGAATCCAGTACGATTCTGTCAATCACGAATCAGGGACATCTGTTTAGTCTATACACCAAGTTTCATCCCGATTCCTCCGCTCCAAGTGTTTTTCCAAGATTTCCCCCTCCAACTCCCCCCAATGTCAAAAGATCTGGTCGGGATTTGAAATAAGAGCTCTGAGACATGAATTCCTTCTAAAAATCAAATTTCATTAAGATCCGATCATCTATTCGTAAGATAAAAATACCCCAATTTTCACGTTTTCCAAGAATTCCAGTTTCCCCCTACAACTCCCCACAATGTCACAAGATCTGGTCGGAATTTAAAATTAGAACTTTAAAGCACAAGATCCTTCTAAATATCAAATTTCATTAAGATCTGGTCACCTTTTCGTAAGTTACAAATACCTCAATTTTCAAAATTACCCCCTCCCCCCCCCCCCCAATTCCACCAAAGAGAGCAGATCCAGTTCGGTTATGCCAGTCACATATCTTAGACAGGTTTCTATTCTTCCTATCCAGTTTTAT
The DNA here is from genome assembly GCF_032884065.1 of Artemia franciscana. Classification (NCBI taxonomy): domain Eukaryota; kingdom Metazoa; phylum Arthropoda; class Branchiopoda; order Anostraca; family Artemiidae; genus Artemia; species Artemia franciscana. The sequence continues at coordinate 29,894,179 of NC_088870.1, forward strand.
CCTGATCTCACCGCTTTAAGTATTTTCTAAGATTTCCGGTCTCCCCAACTGCCCCCCGCAATTACGCTTGATCCGGTTAAGATTTAAAATAAGAGATCCGAGTTACGAGTTCCTTCTAAATATGAAGTTTCATGAAGATTCGATCACTCCTTCGCAAGTTAAAAATACGTAATTTTTTCTTATTTTTCAGAATTAACCCCCCCCCCCCCAATAGAGCGGATCCGTTCCAATTATGTAAATCACGTATGTAAGACTTCTGCTTATTTTTCCCACCAAGTTTCATCCCGATCCCTCCAATCTAAGCGTTTTCCATGATTTTAGGTTCCCCCACCCCAAACTTCCCCTAATGTCACCAGATCCGGTCAGGATTTAAAGTAAGAGCTTTGAGACACGAATTCCTTCTAAATATCAAATTTCATTGAGATCCGATCACCCGTTCGTAAGTTAAAAATACCTCATTTTTTTAATTTCCAAAATAGCCCCCCCCCCCCTCAACTACCAGAAAGAGAGCGGATCCGTTCCGTTTATGTCAATCATGTATCTAGGACTTGTGTTTATTTTTCCCGCCAAGTTTCATCCCGATCCTTCCACTCTAAGTGTTTTCCAAGTTTTAGGTTTCCCCCTCCCAAATCCCCCCAATGTCACCAGATCCGGTCGGGATTTAAAATAAGAGCTCTAAGACACGATATCCTTCTAAACATCAAATTTCATTGAGATCTGATCACCCGTTCGTAAGTTAAAAATACCGCATTTTTTCTAATTTTTCAGAATTACCCCCCCCCCCCGCCAACTACCCCAAAGAGAGCGGATCCGTTCCGATTATGTCAATCGTGTATCTGGGACTTAGGGCTTATTTTTCCCATCAAGTTTCATCCCGATTCCTCCACTCTAAGTGTTTTCCAAGATTTTAGGTTTCCCCCCTCCAACTCCCCCCAATTTCATCAGATCCGGCCGGGATTTAAAATAAGAGCTCTGAGATACAATATCATTCCAAACATCAAATTTCATTAAGATCCCATCACCCACTCATAAGGTAAAAATACTTCATTTTTTCTATTTTTTCCGAATTAACCGGCCCCCCACTCCCCCCCAGATGGTCAAATCGGGAAAACGACTATTTCTAATTTAATCTGGTCTGGTCCCTGATACGCTTGCCAAATTTCATCGTCCTAGCTTACCTGAAAGTGCCTAAAGTAGCAAAACCGGGACCGACAGACAGACCGACAGACCGACAGAATTTGCGATTGCTATATGTCACTAGTGCCATAAAATTTTTTTGTTGAATTTCATTTCAGACGTTTTTCAATTTATACCGGCAATCCCCCTCCCCTCTGTGGAAATGTTTTCAGGAAATTTGCCCCCCCCCTGAGAAATGTCTGTGTATTTCCCAATAACAAATACTATATGCAAAACAAAGGACATATTGCATAGCTTACAGAACTTTCGCTCCGTGTATTGTTTCCCTAGAAAAGTCATCCCACAAAATTCTAACCTCTGGAAATCCCCTGTCCTCGCAGAAATTTACCCCCCAAAAACTTCCGAATATTTTTCAATAACAAATATAATATGTAAACAATGGGCAAATTACATATCTTGCAGCCCTTTCCTCAGGGGTTGTGGGGGTCACGTTATCCTTAAAGGCATAAAAATTGGGCTTTTCAACTATGCTGAACCAAATGGCTATCTCAAAATTTTGATCAGATGTCATTGTGGGAAAAAGAAGCATGGGAGTGGGATAGTTGCCCTTCAAACTTTTTGGTCACTTAAAAAGGACACTAGAACTTTTAATTTCCGATCGAGCGATTCCTCTCATGATCTTATAGTACTATTTCTCTATACGATCACCCCTAGGAATTTCTTTTTTTTACAGTAGGGTTCTCCAATTTACTGAATGGGTGTTATTGTCATTAAAATCGCTTGGCTTTTTGGAGGGATTTTTCCTTTTTTTCGGAATTTTTTTCAAAAAGGTCAAGCTTAACGAATTTTATATATTTGAAATCGGCATAAAAAGCCAATTTTTTTAATGTACTGTTATTAAAATTCCTATCTTTACAGTTTCGGTTGCTATTGGGCCGAATTGCTCCTTACCTACAGTTAGTTACAACGAACTGTTTGATACATTAGAGAGGGGCACAAAAATAGAAGAAAAGGTTAACATTCATACAGAAGTGCAATAACAGACCGTAACACAGAATTAAACAATGAAATGACTTTTTAGAATCAACAGTGCAAAAGATTTTGAGCTAAGCATTCGAAGATTGACCGACATCTTCATTAAAATTAAACTAACATGATGCATGAAGGAGAGATTCTCATCAGGAAAATACATAGGGCCCCAACATAACGATAACAAGGTCTACTAAGAGAGAACTTTAAAAAATTTCAGACAGATGGAGGAAAGCCAGATATATCCACGACGAAATCAGGAAGCTGGCATTGGCAACATTTAGTGCCTGGTAATTAACACTGAACTTTAGAATCACTCTTTCAAATAAAATAACTGATCTGATACGGACCTCAGGTTCGCTTCTGACAGCAGTGCCAAGGGTGCTGTCGTCATCAAAAGGAACAAGAATTCCCTTATCTATAGACAGGGATCGACATTTTTGGGCATGGGAAGATGGTAAGAGAGATGCTAACAAATGTTGGTTTTTGGTTCATAACAGGAACAATATGATCATTAACACAAATCAAGGACAGAACTGACCCTAAAGCCGAACCTTGCGGAACAACAAACTTAAATTGAGATGACTAGGAAAAAAGAGGACCAACGAAGATGATCTTCTCAGACAAATGGGAGTCAGACCAAGCCCTAGTATTCTATCTTAACAGAACGTCCATAAATTCAAAAAAGAGCCTTACATAGAAAATTCAAAAGAGAAGCACATGTGTACCCGTCAAGTGCTTAGCTTGGAAGCCAAACTGAGATTCATGATGAATAAAGTATTTTTGTTTTAAATAGGTATGTAGACGGGGTAATATAGCCTTTTCCAAAATTTTGCTAAATATAGACAGTAGAGACAATTTCTGATAATTAGCTGGGGAACGCCGAGAACCATTTTTTACGAAACGATCATTCGAGCTTCACTAAGCTGGGAAAAATCACACCCCCAAAAGTAAGATTTCTAAGTCTTGTCGAAGGAGAAATGACTGAAGGAAAAATGAATGTTTAACATATTGGTATATATACGGTCAGGAACAAAGGGCTGCAGTGAATATATTAGTTTCTTAGTAAGGCTCAAATATTGCACGAATTTAGCTCAAATGACCTTTTTAACAGAGCTTCCCAACAGATTGGTATAGATAAAGAGAAAAAGGAGGAGCAGAGCAAAAGAGGGAGAAAAGCAAGAGAGAGAGAGAGAGAGAGAGAGAGAGAGAGAGAGAGAGAGAGAGAGAGAGAGAGAGGGAGAAGGAGAGGGAAGGGAGATTAATAGAGTGAAATAAGAATGAAAAAAGGGAGATTGGATGATACAAACTTCCCGAATTAAAGCAAGAGACATAAAGGGGCCTCCCCTGACTTGAAGGCAGTTTAATTTGTGCGATTTCTCCACATATTTATACGAATCTGCTGAGCAAGAAAGGATTATCCGATTTCTCTGGAAGAGCTCCCTCCCCTTCCTGAAATCCTTGATCAACCACTATGTAAGTCTATTTTATTTCCATTACCGTTACATTAGACTCTGGATCTTACTTGGTTAACATTGTCTGTATTTAGGGCTCCTTCACTGTTTTGCTTTTGTATTGTTGGAATTTCTGTCAGAGTCTCTGGACTAACAGCACTTCGCACAAGCTTCCTCGATAGAGATCCTTGGCCTGATCGCTTCCGCCTAATAACACCCTTCCATGTTGTGCTAGAAGCATTTGACTCTGTAAAAAATAAATGAAAAATTAAAGAAAAACAAAAACAAAAAACAAAACAAAATACACGAAAACTTTCTTACTAACTCTTTCTTTCCCAGTCGTTCCGTATCTTTTTCGTCCTCAAAAGCAATCCCCCTATATTTTGACTCGATTTCTTTCTATTGACTTCAATTCATGCACACATCCCATGGAAAGTTATATTTATATAAACTGTACTTTACTACAAAAATTACGAGACAGCACTTACAAAGTGCAGGAAAAATCCTGACAATTTTCCAGCAAGATATTTAATTTTCCTCTTAACTTAAATATTACTTTCTTCAACCGACAACTGGATCATCCAACATTAAAATTTTGAACATTTAATAGAAAGCTAGAAAGAAAAGCAACACAATAGAAAAATTTATCATACAAAACTCTTAACGAAGCCTCCATTTTTTTGCGGTTATTGAGATTCAAAAACAAAGAAGGGAAACAAATATATATCGCAAGTAGCCAAATCAATTAAGGTTAAGGAGAATTCAAAAAGAAGAGAAATTGCTGCTTTGGACATTAATATGTCATCGTGTGATGAAGAAAGTGTCTACGTTATTATACGATGAAGGATATTATGTTTATGGAGATTATTTTTAAGTAGATTTGAGCATGGGCTTGGAGAAATATCTGTCTTAAAGTTGTTTAGATTTCAGCAGTCAATCTCGTTTTCTTTTGCTTTGGTGAATATTAATCCTTATTTACAAGGAATACCCCTATGAGAGTACCAAGTTAGAAGTTGATTAAGTTTCCTAGATTAACTCTTAAATTAAACCGCGGACTTGACCGATTTAGATTCTGAGTAGCCTCAGTGTAAAGTCAAACAAGATCTTACCTAAGCTTGTTGGTTCGGCAACATTTGTTTTATCATTTTGACTAGCTTCTGAGGAGATCTGTAAATTTTCTTGGTTCTGTTCGAAAAGCTGGTACGCAGCTGTGAAAGGGTTTTCATGTTGAACTAAAAAGAAAATCACATTTATAATAAAGTATGTACCGGTAATTTACACAAGATTTAACAGCTTTATTTATTATCTAGCAGCAGAGATGGTCGAAATTTTTAAGCTTTGCTGGAACAAATATAAGATACCTAAACAACATCAACCTACAAACATAAATAAAAAGCGAAACCGTCCAAAGCGTACCCGTAACTAGCATTTTGGGTGACATACTGGCTGATATTGAGTAGCCTAATATAACTGTTTTTAATATTACTGTAATTTTCAGAAAGACAGTAAAAGAAAGTTTACGCAAAGTCAAGTCAATTTTTTGAGAAATCGTCAGTGAGAAAATTTTTTAAACCTATGTTAAGGAGTATGAATTTGACGGTATGCGTATAAGGAATAAATTTTTCAAATTATGATAAAGAGATATAAATAAAGTACAATAATACAAGCATAACCAATATAGACAAAAGATATTGGGAGATGGAAATTCAAGATGGTGCTAGCTGCTCATGTCTAGCCGTATTAACATAGCTATGGCAGACTTTTTTCTGTTCCTTGCTTGATCATGGCTGCACCACAAGGGCGGCCAATGCAGAATTCCAAGAGCCCAGCAGTAGGTAGTGCTAAGATTTTTCTCTGAGCATAGGCACACTTAATGTGTCATGGTTAATTGTCAAGTATTTAAATACTCATAATTTGCTTGAAAGTATTAATAGGACAGATGTTTTTGTTTTTTAACGTCTCATAAACATTATTTAGTCAAATTAAACCGAATTGAACAAAGCAACATATTGTTTCTGCTGGATGAGACGCTAAGAGAGCAACGACAGAAATTGTTTCCATTATAAGATGTTGACAGTTAGACTATGATAACAATGCTACATTTTTCCATTAACAAAAGTGTTATAGAGCCTATTTTGACTAGATACAAGAATTTCAAGAAAATTACTTCAACCGAATTTGCTTAATCGAAAAAACTATGCTCTGCATGGATAATTTCAAAGATATTCGAAGTTAATTAATGGGTTGCTTCCATATAATGCCATTCTCACGACCACAGCTGAATTCATACAAGGCTGTAAAGGAACCACTTAAGTTAATCTGCGTTAGGTAAATTATTTACAACCGAATTGTATCAAATGACATACGACAATAGCTTCATATTTTTGTCTTATAGTTTCTAGGGATGGAACTTCCATCCAGGAGGGCACCAACAATTTTTAATCTTTAAACACTATCTAGCTATGATCATTGGCCACAGCTAGTAGATTTCGTTGGCCACAGTTGCAAGGCAATAAGCAACGCCACCAACAATGTTTCATAGCCACAAAGCGGCAACAAATCAAAATATTTATGAAAATTATGCAACTTGGATGGAAATTGTAATTAATAGTTAAGACAAATTTGCAGTAATTTGACTCAATAATTATTTCCAAAAAGTTCATAAGGTACTACACGAACCAGAAGTTTCTTCACTTAGTACCCACCCAAGTATTTGACTTTGAATAACAGTAATTAGTTCACAGAACACAGCCCAGCCAAATGGAGAGCGTCACTCAGAATGGCATTGTTGGCATTTGCGCCTGGTAAGAACAATTCTAGAAAAAAAAACGACACAAGAAAAAAAATACTGCGTTATCTTTCCTTACCAACTTTAAATTTTTTAGTAATTGCCAAGAACATTATAGAAAATTTAACATTAGACAGGTACTTTAATGTTCTGAGGCTGCTAAAATACTATTTTTTTCGACTTAATGTCATAATAATAAGATGCAACAAGCAGAGGAGACTTACTTTTGTTATTGTTTGATCCTGGTTCTAGGATTGAAATGACACTATGTGAGTTACAGGTAGATGGCGCAACGGTGCCATGTGATGCCAACGAAAGACGAAACTGGTTCTCCGATTGTTGAATAGATGACAGCATCGAGCAATGAACAAAATCTGTCAGGTTGTCTTTTTCATCACGAATCGCAGCCAAACTTCCACTGTTAAATAAAGTATTGTACCTTTGTTACAATTTCAAAAACGTCTTAATTTAAATCATTATTTTAGTTATTACAAGATCTGTTATTAACCAAATCGATGAGTACACATTTTCAATTTTTTGGGGCTTTGAAGTCATGGGACAAAACCAGCTCTAAACCGTGTACCTTCATAAGATGGTCTTTAAAAACGTAGGTGAAACAGTAACAAGAACATAAACGGGATTCGTGGACAGTTTCCGGTTATTACCCCTATTTAAACTATTTTTAGCATAGTAATTAGAAAACCTCACTAAATTATTTTTAATTCGCTCCACCCCCCTGTCTTGGCTTTGACTCTTTACACTCAGAACCGATTAATGGAGGTGTTACTAATCGAATATGCTTGGTAATAGCTCATTATTTTGTAAGCACATAAAAAAGTATTTTTGAAAGACTAAAAATAACAGTCCGCCTAATAGGCCAGTGATCCTAGAACCATAAGAGCTGTAGCTTCGGCCCTCTTGCCTCGCAACTGGCTGCAAACTTCATATACTAAATTGCTTTGTCACTAGATTTGAGCTTTGGGGCAAAATCTGTAAGACAACAGAAAATGGATTAACGCTTTTCTTTGAAATTAATTCATAAAATTTTTTCCACGAAAGAAGTTTTAAAAGAAAAGTATAGTGCTACATAAAAAAAAAATGAGCAGAAATAAAGTCAAATAGCTTTCTAAGCGAAAACTACCAAAAAAAGCAATAATTAATAAATGAAATCGTTAACGAACGGAAATTACAATAGATAACCGAGTCAAACTCAAAACGAGCAGAGACTAAGATGAGTGGGGCTGACCCTCGCTAATGCCTTTTGAAGACCAGAACACAATTTGCACTTTGATTTGACTTTTTTCAACCTAATAATTTCTGCTAAGTTTATTTTTGAATTAAGTTATCTGATTGGTCAAATAAAAAGACTCAATCCAGACTTACCTTGTACTCAAAGTTGGTGTTATGTTGGCAACTTTAGCCACAGGAACAGTAGACTCAGTGACTGTGTATGGAGCGCTAAATATTGACATGGAACCTGCTTCTGTAAGTCTTGGATTTGCACCACCAGAGGAAGGACCCAAGGAGTCAAGCATCAGACGAGATCTAACTGTCTTTGGACCTCCTAGAGAAGCAAGATTTTTTTACTCCTACTACTAAGCATTCTAAAGTTAAGCATAAAGTAACCTGAAAATAAGAGTCCAACGAACACTCCTCTTGCGACTAATCCTGTTTAAAGCTCCTGCTTTTTCCATAAACTCTACGAACCAATTTAATCCAAGCAATAGACTCTAAGTAGACTCAATAGAATCGCAAGTAAACTCTAAGCAATTTGCACCTCAAATTGCTCAAATTATACAGGACGTTCAAATCGTAATGCTTGGCAAATCCGAATTTGTTTCAGAAGGGTATACAGGCAGAAGAGAATAAGTAAGATATATATATATATATATATATATATATATATATATATATATATATATATATATATATATATATATATATATATATATATATATATATATATATATATATATATATATATATATATATTATACATGGTCGAGTGAAATCAATAAGCCCCGCTTAAAGAGAAATAATAAATCCCAGATTTCTTTTTCAATTTATGTATGGTATTAATAATTTTAGACTTCAGTATGGGGGCAATAGAGGGTCAAGAGCCTTCCTACAAAGAATTGCCATTCCCCCTAAAAAGTCCCCCGAGGTTTCCCACAACGGTGAAAAACACAAACAAAAAAGACAATGTTTTTCTACTTTCATAGGCAATCGATCTTAAGTCATGTTGCATCTTTTTCCGTCAAATATATGCATTATTGGTTCCTCGAACTTGTTTTAGCTAAATCATCCATGTTTTCGAATTTCCGTTGCCGATAAAAATTCCAGCGTATAAACTACTGCCTCAGAGTGGATGCAACTTGACACCCAAAAATCGTGCATTTATTATCCATCTTAGCCCTTATATATAAAACAGATATAGGCACACACAAGGAATTCAAAACCAGATCTTCAAAGACCACAAAAAAAAGAAGAATTGGAATTTTTGAAGATGTGAAAAGCAAAAATTTGTAATATAAGTCGTCTATACTTTCACTCTCTATTTTTTACACATATGTCCTCTCTCGGCCAACTCAAAAAATTGCTGCATACTGGCTTGCATAAACTGTTATACCATTCCCTTACTGTCGAAATATCCTTTATTTTCAGATAGTCTTTTTTCTGTTTAATGATATCTTTTTCATACATATGACAACTCCGCCATCTCTTGCCCAATGATCGTATGGCGAATATGTTTTCTGATATGTATTATTTCATCTGTAGGGCCATTGAAAAGACAGTGTTTGACTTGACAATTGGTAAAAGATATCATTTTTCCTTTACCTTAAGCTAACCTTTCCTTAGCTTTTGACTATCATTTTGCTGATACATTCGAAACCCCCTGTTAATCTTTACCAAAAATTTAACCAGCCCAATTGTCACTGTTATTATTGTTTCTTATTTAAGATTTTGAAGACTAGCTAGCAACAGACTTCAAAATAGGTATACTCGTAAAAACATATACTCTGAAGTACCGGCAAAGCTTTTTCTGCTTTATGAAAGTGATTTATCCGTTCCACAGAACACAACGTTACCAACAATGCAATGAACGCCCTAAGAATTCAGAAGCTACCTTTTGATAGTAGCTTCTTCCTCATATGTCCATGGGCTATTAGAGATGTGAATGGACCACAAATCTAGATATTCAAAAAGACATTTCTTAGACACAGAAGAAATGACGGTTAGAATGAGTTCAGACTTATAAAGAAAAGAAAAAGCTGCGAACAGCCAACTTCAGGCAGCTCTAAGCCATTCATAGTAGTTTACAGTTATTCTATCCATCATAATTAGTTAGGCTTTAGTTAGGCTTTATTAGTTTAGGCTATAATTAGTTGGGGTTTAGATTCGTGGCGAGGAATTATCGATCTAGTCTTAGCCAACTTAGACACATTATTTTTTTATAGTCTAGCCCCCCCCCCCCCGAAAAAAATTCCAGCGTGTGTCTCCATTTATATGCGAGTATTTTATACAGCTTTTTAATACAGGCTGAAATGACTGATACAGGTCAAAGTTGACTAGTACAATTCCCATGATTAATAGTTGTTTTGTAGATACTTACTTTATCAAAGCTTTCCAAGTAACAGAGGAAAAATTGGAATGGTTCAAGAAACATCCAGTGAGCTCTATTCTGTTAGAAAAATAAAGGCAATCGAACTATTTTTATTTCTCTCTATCTTTTGTGGCCTGACATTAGCCTAAAATCGCTATGGGTCGTATAACGACTCTTTCGATAAAAAAAAAAAAAAAAAAAAAAAAAAAAAAAACACATTGGCATATATCTCAAAAAATTAGAATTGGTTCTAATAACACACACACTAGGGAAAACTATTCTTCTTAAGAAACTAGAAACACAAGCTCCATTACATATAAGGAAATATTTATGCAAATTTTCACCTTTTCTTTTACAAAACAAAAATAATACCTGAGGACGGACTATATATGCTAAGATGTGGGGTATTTCCAGTTCCAGGACCAGGGCCAAGCTTTCCAAAACTTCTATATATTCCAGGATTACCGGATGGTCCGCTGATAGGACTCAATCGTGAGGTGCTTACATGCACTGCAGAAAAAAAAAAATCAAATGACAATCAGCTTTGTACAGATCTCAAACAAAACATTTGTGTTGATCCAAGTTTATAATTCACTTGACGTTTGAAAAGCTTTCAATCAATGCTATGAGCATCATAGACTGTTTTACAGTACCTGTGGCAGTTTCTTAACTCCTAACGTTCTTCCATTCAATTTTCACAAGATAATGAAAAACGTTTCCAAATCTATTCTTACTGGTGGAACAAATGACTCAATATGAAAACTGAGAACATAAGTTCAAATCGATTCTACTTTTTCTATGGTTACGCTGTGAGCGATCTTAACACTTATCCGTGCACCATTTTGTGGTAGTACGCAGTTTTTATAAGCTGCAATGTCATCATCTCACCAGAAAAATTGGGAAAAGTATTCTCACTTAATGAAAAAAGAGGCAGGTACAGAATGAAACAGATTCATAAACATCGACAAAATATGCATACTGCACCCCTACATATGCTATAATTTAATTCTTGACATGAATAAAGAAAGTAGCTTATCTCTGAGGATTTGATCTCCTTTTAATGCTGCATTCTAACTTCCATTAAAGAAAAAATCACAGACTTCATTAAGAAAAACTTAATGAACTTCTGACAAAGCCT
>NC_088870.1:29905428-29956186 GCF_032884065.1 Artemia franciscana
GAAGAGGTATTTCCAAATTCAATTTGGTCATTATTTTCACTTGTGATTCAAAATAAACATCTAAATGTCTCGCTTTCACTTGATACAAGATGGCCAATGAGGTGTACATCTCGATTCGTTTCTTCTTTTCAAGAAGCTGCGGCAAAGAGGACACAGCTGTAGTGATTTGACGGTTTGTACAAGCCAAATCCACCTCACCTTCTGTCATTGTTTCTTTAAGCCTTGTGACTTTCTCATATTCAGGTATAAAAGATTCCCTTTCCTGCTGCAGAACTTCAACTACGAACAGAATAGCACTTCCTTTCTGATCTATCAAGAATTTGTCGTCATTATTCAGTTCCCAAGTGATTTTCTTTTCATAGCCATTGTTTTCATCCCTCTCCTTAACTACGACTAATCCTGATTTATAATCCAAAACATCCGCAATAAGTGCTTGATAGGTCCATGTATGATGTAAGCAAGTGGCTAAGTCTATATCCCGATCTAAAATCACCAACAACGGTCTCTTCTGACTAAAACTTGCGAGCGACCCGACATCTCTGTTGAATAAAGTGTTAGAAGTGTCGCTTCTGTTGCTTTTGATTTTATTATATAGTTGTTCAGCTACTTGTTCTGCACTTCGGCTTGAATACATTTACCTTTTTTAGTTTTTTTATTTTTGTTTTTATTTTTTTTTTAGTTTTCTTTTTCTCCTTTATTTTTCAGTTCTTTTTCTTTTTCAGTTTTTAGTTTTTTTTTTAGTTTTTTAGTTTTTTTTTTATTAGTTTTTTTTTCTATTTAGTTTTTTTGTAGTTTTTACCTTTTTTTTAGGTTTTTTAGTTTTTTTTTCTTTTTAGTTTTTAGTTTTTTACCTTTTTTTTTAGTTTTTTTAGTTTTTTAGCTTTTTTAGTTTTTTTAGTGTTTTCTTTTTAGTTTTTTTGTAGTTTTTACCTTTTTTAGTTTTTTTCTTCTTTTGTATTAATGCTAAAGCCAAGGTTCGAACCTGGAACCTCTCGGACCTAGAACCTGGAACATAACACTTTACCAACTCAGCTAATTCGGCTTGTCTATATATATAAAAATAAGTTGTATGTGTGTTATGTCTGTCTGTCTGTCTGTCTCTCCGCATATGACGTCTGAATTATTTCTATCATATACCAATTCAAAAACAAAAGTATTCAAGCCGATGTAGCTGAGTTGGTAACGCGTTATGTTAAAGGTTCTAGGCCCGAGAGGTTGCAGGTTCGAACCTTGGCTTGGTAAAAACTACAAAACAAAAACTAAAAAGAAAAAACTGAAAACTAAAAAAAACTAAAAAAAAGGTAAAAACTACAAAAAAAACTAAAAATAAAAAAAAATAAAAACTAATAAAAAAAACTAAAAAAGCTAAAAAAAAACTAAAAAAGAAAAAAAGGAAAAAACTGAAAAATAAAGGAGAAAAACAAAACTAAAAAAAATAAAAATAAAAAAAAAAAACTAAAAAGGTAACCAATTCAAAAACGAATGTATATATAGACCGGGACACCGGGACACAAACGACGACCGGGACACAGGGAATATAAATGACGAGACACAGGGACACAACTGCAACGGGGACGCCGGGGGCACAGGGAGATTATAAACGACGACGGGGACACAGGGAATGTTCGATTAGCAATCACCATCAACAAAGCTCAAGGGCAATCATTAGAATCATGAGGTATAACTAAAAAAAATAAAAAAAAAGTAAAAAACTAAAAAAAAGACCAATTCAAAAACGAAGACACATATATCCACAGGAGGATATATAAATGACGACGGCGACACAGGGAATATTCGATTAGCAATCACCATCAACAAAGCTCAAGGGCAATCATTAGAATCATGAGGTGTCTGAATACGGATTGTTTTTCCCATGGACAATTATATGTTGCATGTTCAAGAGTCGGTAAACCAATCTATTTATATGCACAGACAATGGGACAACGAAGAATCTTGTATATTCGCAAGTTTTACGTAGTTCAAAACATATATATATATATATATATATATATATATATATATATATATATATATATATATATATATATATACATATATATATATATATATATATATATATATATATATATATATATATATATATATATATATATATATATATATATATATATATATATATATATATATATCTATATTCACAGGTGGGACACAACTACAATGGCGCGTAACGACTTACGCGCGCGGGGGGGCTTGGGGGGTGCTGTTGGGGTGGCGCGAAGCGCCACCCCAACAGCTAGTTTTTATATATATAGATAGATTCGGTCGTTATTTGTGTCCCGGTGTCCCTGTCTGTAATTTCTCTTTGAGTGTCCCGGTCGTCATTTATATTCCCTGTGTCCTGGTGTCCTGGTTGTCATTTGTGTCCCGGTGTCCCGGTCTGTAATTTCATCAGTTGACAAACATGACGTCGTCATAACAAACATGACGACAACTAACTTCATGACGACATACAGCTTAGTCCTAATGACGTCAGTCGACAGACAGACAAACAACTTATTTTTATATATATATATATATAGATGTCACCAAAAAGGGAACACAAGGAGGAAACACCAGAGCAAAGCAAAACCAGGCTTGCGGTTCAAACAGAAAGGCCCAGATTAGGAATGTCCAATTTACGTCAGCGAAGGCGTGTCGAGGAACCACCTGAGCAACGAGGAACCACCTGTTCTTCATCAGTGAGAGCGCTGCGGAATTGAATGTACGTTGCAGAATTTCTCCCGGCGTTGAAAGGATTATCGTTCTCCAGTTGCAACATCTTCTCCACAATAATAGTAATTTAGTGCGTCTGTTCAAAACAGCAATCAACTTGATGCCTACTGATACGCATAAAGCTTTTATTTCCGCTGACAAAACGCCTTCTGCTGAACATATGCGTAGATACAATGCTCAACCTATCAACGAAGTGGCAATCGTCATGGTCGGTGATCAGTTCTTACCGCGAGATATTATTCTTTATAGGCGAAACAATCAGTTGACAAGAATTACTGAAACTCATCGATGTTACGATTCCCTACAATTTCCTATCATTTTTTGGGATGGAGCCGACGGCTATCACTTTAATATTAAATTTATAAATCCAGCCACTAATAAAGAAATGGATAAGAAGTGCAGCGCAATGAACTATTATGGCTACAAAATAATGATTCGTCAGGATGAAGAGAATTATATTATATTTACCGTCAATGGTTTCACCAATACATCGCTAACACGTATGCAAAGATTGAATCAGAACGTTTGCTATTCATCCGTCTGAATCAGACCAAGCTCCGCTCTGAACAATGCATTCATTATTGCGAGAAGCAGTTGTAAATGACGGTAATACCACTAATATTGGAAGAGTAACGATTTTACCTTCGTAATATGCTGGCAGTCTGCGTCATATGCATGAGCGTGCTTTAAGATGCCATTGCGTATGTATATCTCTATGGTCGTCCAGATTTATTTACTACATTTACATGTAATCTATCTTGGGAACAGATACAGCAACTTTTACTTCCTGGACAATCGCCGGTTCATAGACATGACATTACGGCCCGTGTCTTCCGGCAAAAGTTGAAATCACTGATAAATTTCATAGTAAAACTTAGAGCGTTTGGGCCAGTACGATGATGGTTGTACTCAGAGGGATGGCAAAAGCGAGGATTGCCACACGTTCATATACTAATATAGTTATTTGATGAAAATTTCTTCTAATGCAATTGACGATGTGATTTCCGCTAAAATACTTGATGTAGATGTCGATTGGGGCTTATATGACATTGTGGTAAAAAATATGATGCATTGACCATGCGGTGAACTGAATGAAAATTCACCATGCATGAACAGAGGAAGGTGCACAAAGCAATATCCTCGACTTTTATTACCTAGCACAATTACCGGCAATGATGGATACCCTTTATATAGAAAAAGATCTACCAAAGATGGCGGAAAATCAGCAATCATAAAGTCGCGAATCCGTTGCATCAAAGTAGATGACCGGTGGGTCGTTCCATATTCACCTTTATTATCGAAAACATACAATGTGCACAAAAGCGTGGAACATTACAATCCGTAAAAGCAATCAAATACATATGTAAATACGTCAACATGGTAATTTTTGGCTTGCAGTCCGAAATCAGTGAAGTCGTACAATATCAATGAATCGATGAAGTCGTGCAATATCAGGCTGGGAGATACATAAGCAGTAATGAAGCTGTGTTTCGAATTCTTTCATTTCCGATACATTAAGGAAGTCCAGCTGTTGTTCCCTTAGCGGTACATTTACAGAATGGTCAACGTGTTTTTTTTTCGGAATCCAACGTGCAGCAAAGAGCTCTGAATCCACCGGATACAATGTTAACTGCTTTCTTTGCGTTATGTCAAAATGATTCTTTTACGAAAAAACTGATGTATTCTGAAGTGCCTACCTATTACACCTTACCTTACCTTAGTTCCTCCTGTGCCGCCAGAGACACCCAGGGCATCCAAAAAGAGCCGCCAGTCGTCCCTCATATGTGCTGCTGCCCAGACGTCTTCCCATTGGGGTTGGACTATCGCATTGATGTGTTTTAGGTCCCGCTGGTACGTACGACGAAGTGTATTCTTCGGCTTCCCTCTGGTCGCCACTCCAGTACAGTTCTGGGGAGTCTATCTCCCGCCATACGGATAACATGCCCCAGGTAGCGCCATCTTCGTTGGCGTATGACATCTGTTACCAGGGGCTGGCGCGAGATAGACCGAACAGTCTGGTTGGTTATGTGGTCTCTCCAGTTAATGTTCAGTATTCTGCGAAGACAGTTGTTCTCGAAGGCAAGAATCCTCTTTTCTTGGTGTTTGTTTAGTTTCCAACATTCACAGCTATAAAGGAGGGCGGAGATGACGTTACTGTTGAACAGCCTCATTTTCAGTTTCAGGGAGTACTTTTTCGATCGCCACACTGGCTTTAGTCGATTAAAAGCTCCACTGGCTTGTCCAATCCTAGACTGCACCTCCTTTTCGCTGGATCCAGTTCGTTCGACTGTACTTCCAAGGTATCTAAAATCCACTACCTGCTCTACTGTATTGTCCCCGCACTTTAAGCCCAGTGGTGAGTCGCTCGTTGCCATGCTTTTTGTTTTGTCCGAGTTGATCTTTAGTCCCAAAAGACTCGCTTTCTCTCGGATTACTTCGAGAAGATCCTGGAGCCTTTCCTTGTTTGCTTCCATCAGGGTGATGTCGTCGGCGAAATCAAGATCTGCTAGTCGTTTGTTGTCGCAGATTTGGATACCAAACCCCGTGCAGTCTCGGAGCACATAATCGATTACAAGGACAAAAAGCAAGGGGGAGAGGACACACCCCTGTTTGACACCGGACATGATATGGAAATACCTTGTATTTCCTTCGTGGGTCCGAACGCAGCACTCGGTGTTTTCATATAGGGCAATGATCAAGGATACAAGTTTTTCTGGAATGCCGTAATATCGGAGGATATTCCACAGCGAATCTCGGTGTATTGAATCGAAGGCTTTTTCGAAATCCACAAAGACAAGGTACATCTTTTGCCTCCATTCATTGCATTCCTCGATCATCATGCGTAGGACATATATAAGGTCGGAGCGGGATGGGCGGAAGCCATGTTGCTCGTCTCGCAAGTGCTTATCTAAGGCTGTCTGGATGCGACGAAGGATTATCTGTGAGAATAGTTTCCCCGGGATAGAAAGGAGACTGATGCCCCTCCAGTTATCGCATTTTGCTGCATCTCCTTTCTTAAAAGCTTGATGAGTGTGCTTTTTCTCCATTCTTCGGGGACTTTCTCTGATTTCCATATACATGCAAAGAATGTGATCCACACAGTTATGCAAGCGCCTAAAGAGGCTTTAATCATTTCTGCTGATATCCTGTCGCTTCCTGGTGCTCTGCCGTTCTTCAGTTTGCGAGCGGCTTGTACCAGTTCTTCGGTTGACAGTTCTTCCGTATTGATTTGAAGTTCCAGGAAAGGGGTTGTGGGGATATCTGCTGTGTTCGGAGGACTAGGTCGGTTGAGAACTTTCTCGAAGTGTTGGGTCCAAACTTCAGAGATTTCATCGGGGGCTGTGACTGTCTTCCCGTTTCCGTCTTTTACTGGTCCATTTAGGTTGCGACGTTTCCCGATGATTTCATTGGTGATTTTATAGACGGCTCTGGAATCGCCGCGCTTAGCCGCTTCTTCTACCATAGCTGCCTTTTGTTCTAGAAAGTTCCGTTTATCTCCCCTTGCGCTCTTTTTCACCAGCTTGTCTTGGTATCGATACAGCTGGTTACTCAAGACTGTGTCGCTGTTATCTCCATCATTTAGAAGACGTTGTTTTAGTTTCCGACGCTCTTCGATAAGGGTCCATGTCTTATCGGATAACCACTCGTCTTTGGGTCTTTTTTTGTGCCCAATTGTTTCTATTGCTGTCTGGTTGTAGGCTTCTTTTAGGGTGGCCCAGGTTGTCTCCACAGTGGCTTCTCTATCCAAATCTAGGGCCAAGCTCTCAAACCTGTTTGTAAGCTGTATGTTGAACCTATGACGAACTGCTGCGTTTGAGAGCTTTTCAGAGTCGTAGGCAGGTTTCTCTTTGGTTTGGGATTTTTTTTGTGGCTTTCAGTTTGAGGGACAGCTTTGCAATCATCAAGGCGTGGTCTGAGGCGACGTCGGCTCCTCTGTAGGCTCTTACATCTTGAAGGCTTGACTTCCACTTTTTGTTGATCAAGATATGGTCAATCTGGTTGTGGGTTCGACCATCAGGCGAGTTCCATGAGTATTTGTGGATAGTTTTATGCTGAAACTGGGTTCCTCCGATGATAAGGTCATTTGTTAGTGCGAAGTCAACTAACAGTATCCCATTCTCATTTATTTCGCCAAGGCCTTGGCTCCCAAGAACCTCAGGACAATAGGACTTGTCGCTCCCCACCTTGGCGTTGAAGTCACCAACAAAGCAGACGAGATCGTGGCTGGGGATATCCTTGGCGACAGCTTGTAGGGTGTTGTAGAAGTTATCTTTTGTGGTATCGTCTGCCTCATTAGTTGGTGCGTAACATGCGACTACTGTTAACTTAGCTTGGCGACCTGTGAACCGTGCCACGATGATCCTCTCATTTATAGGCGTCCATTTCGTTAGGGCTCTGGACGCAGATTTCGACAGCATTATGGCGACGCCTGCTTCTTTCTTTTTTTCTGTGCCACTGTGCAGGATTGTGGATCCCTTCTTGAGGGTTTGACTACCTGCACCAGTCCAACGGACTTCCGACAGAGACATGACACTTATCGTAGTACGTGCCAAGCTCTGAATTTATTGGAGAACGACCAACACTGGGATAATTGCACGCATGCGAAACGTCAACTCCAAGTCAAATTCGCACATTGTTTGGAATCATATTATAGTTTGTACGATATTCACAACACTTGGATTATGAGTGTTAACTGGTGTTAATAGGCATTTACATACTGGGTACTTGATACAAATATCTATACATCGCGAAATTTTTGTAATAAGCAGATATTCAGGTTCATGAATGTCTAGACACTCGGTAAATATCCACGTGTCACACTCATCAAAAAGAATGGCCTGAGAATCATCTTCTAATGCAATATTGCAGGCAAGACATTTGTTGGATCCTTTTTTCGGACTTATATGCGTTCTTTTTGATCTCCTACTTGATGTGGCCTTAATTTCACTAGGCAGCCGCATGGTATGGGAAAAAATAGGACTGCCTTTCTTTAAAATCGGGAAAATAACGTTCAGCCGACAGATGTCAATTCGTCACGGGTTTTCAAAACTTGGGTTGTGAATATGGACCTGTGGGAAGTGCAGGTACTCGAATCGCCTATCCTCAGCAGTTTAAAGATGGATAATTCGCCGGTACTAATATAGCCCTTCGTGTTTGTTACCGCTCTCTTCTGTACATGAACCGACTCAGTTTACGTAATTTGTGGCTTTTTGGGAAAAACAAACACTTTGCAACTGTGGACCGGTAAGACTGTATAATTAAACGAAAGTAAAACAGTTCAAAATAGGGATGATACCTTTTTATTGACAGTGAATAGATATAAAATTATTCAACTGGATATTTCGAACACATACAGTGTTCATCATCAGCAGTAAAACTTACCTTTATCAGTTTTACTGCTGATGATGAACACTGTATATGTTTTCGAAATACCCAGTTAAATAATTTTATATCTATTCACTGTCAATAAAAAGGTATCATCCCTATTTTGAACTGTTTTACTTTCGTCATGGAAAGGCAGTGTGGTTTTCGAAGTTATCTACGTCGAGTATAATTACACAGTGAAGAACAGGAGGATGCACAATTCTCAAGAGAATTGAAAGTGGAATAGGGTGTGTTCCAGCTGACGATTTTTCAGTAACTGCAGTTACTGCGCGGTAACTGCCCATTTCTAACTGCAGTAGAGCCAGTGGGAACGGCATAGTAAGCTGACTAGCAGTAGCGTCATTTTCGAATTAAATGCACGTGTTTAAATTTAAGGGACAGTTTAATGCTGGTTAGTATTATTTTTTTTTCCTTCTATTTCAGAGCATTTAGAGAGGTTTTAAGCCAACCATGGGCATTTGGCTGTCACAAATGATTTTGTTCAAATGAGCTGGTGAAAAATAAATAGATCATACACTTTTTCTCTTTTTTTATTATTTCAAGGCTAGAATATCACAAAACTAAGCATTCAAATAGCTTGATTGTATCTTAAGCATATACAATCCCTGATGGAGTTTTGCTGATACCTTTCTTAAATTGATTTGTCTAAATAAAATGGGCCTATAGCATTTACAGGATAGTAGTGGGACAACTATAGCGAGTTTTTTTTCAATATTCTACTTTTTTTTTAAATAATTATTGTTCTCTGGTCAAATTTGTGTTCCTTGCTAAGTGGTTGGCGCTCTGGGCTGGAATGCTTTGTCCAAGGGGTACAGGTTTAATTCCTGGCATTGTCAGTTTATTTTGTTTTGGATAGGGGTTAGTGATATGACTAACCTCAGCTAGAATTGGCCTAACTTTAAATGAGTACAGATGGAAATCTAGCAACAGTAAGAAGGAAGGACATGCAAGAGCATAGGCTGGCTGGTCCCTAGCTTCCTATTGCACTACCTGGCTAAAGGACCACCAGGTCCTTTACTGGCCTACTGACTTAGTCATAGAAACTTTCTTTCGAACCCATTAAATATAAGTAAAAATGAAGAATATCAGTATGATGGTCCTTCTATTTCCCTGAAATATGGATGTGTGGACAAGAGTGTGGGTCATGAGAGATAGCTTGTGAATGTAATTGGGGTGAATGTTCTGCAAGATTTAAAAAATTTATAACTGTTGCTCAGGTTGGCAACTGAACACAGAAGTATAATTTTGTTATTTGTTTTTCTTTGTGACTATCATGCTTATTTAATGTCCAGTATTTTAAAGTTAATCTTCTTTAATTTGTCTTTAATTGCCATGGCCCTAGGGCTTAAATACAATAAAAACTACTTATATCCATTGATTTTCTTTAAATAGATAGTAGCTCTATGTTTCCTAGCTTCAGTAAATTTAAATGTAATTGTGAGACCAGGAATTACAAAGTAGGTGAAAACTTGCAATTGAACCTCTGGTATCAATAAAAATTTGTAAGAAATGGATATCAATTTAAAGATTAGAAAAAACTGTTAGAAAACAAAGAAGACAAATGAATAAACAAAAGTACCCCTTTACAACCATTTAATGAATTGTCACAAATATAGGTCACCCTTAAGATTGAAATGAACAAAGCTTCAATTATGAATCCATTTTCCTTTAAACAGACTGAAGGGGCAAACCTTCAAGCTTTGACAAATTCAATCTCACTTTTGGGCATTCTCACCTTTCCTTTTCAAAGGAAACTTTCTTTGGATGTTTCCCATCCAACTAAAAACAACACAGACAGCATCAGGTACAAGTGACCTTCTACTTAGCCTACATACCAAAGGGAAAAGCATGCATCTCTATACT
The DNA here is from genome assembly GCF_032884065.1 of Artemia franciscana. NCBI lineage: Eukaryota > Metazoa > Arthropoda > Branchiopoda > Anostraca > Artemiidae > Artemia > Artemia franciscana. The sequence continues at coordinate 29,915,410 of NC_088870.1, forward strand.
ATAATTTACCTCCAAACTGCCTAATGTGCAAATATATAGCCAAAATTATGTAGTTCCAATGTATTCTGTCACCTGTTACCTTTTCCCCATTCTTGCTTTGTTACAGTTGCTTCAATTAACAGGGAGTTAAAGGTTGAGGGATAGATTGGCAGAATCAATGGGAAACATGTAACCTCAGCTATATATATTTTTGAAGGTCATCAAAGATCAGGGCCCTCTAGAGCAAGAATGAGTAGAGATGTGTACTTTGAAATACCTTCCCAGGACATACTTTAGCCTGTAGACCCATCCCTGAAAGTTTCATTTTCCTAGCCTAGACCCTTTCAGTAATAGCAAGAAGTCAATCAACTAGAATTTTACTGGATAAAATTACCATCCTTTGGAATAGACTCTGAATAGTCTACCCTAGCCTACTTCTTCAATAGGATTAAAGACAGTCTCAGAATAATGATTTGGCAGCCCATAAATCCTCAACTTATCTGTAATACTTCACCTAGGCCTGTTTACAGAGCCTAAAAGGAGTTAATGCTTAAAATGCTACCATGTGGCAATTTAATGGAGCCTCAATGTTACCTGGAAGAAGTCAATCCTTAGAATGATTCCAAATGGCAATTTAAGGTAATAATTATGCCTGGATATGCCAGAAAACACGGAAATATTTAAATTAAATAATACGTTTTTCATTAATTTAACCTACTTGCTAATAGATAGCCTACTACTCAGGGTGTCCTTTATTGTTGATCCCAAAATACGGTGATTTACTAACCTGGCTCAGATCCCTCTTTCTTTTGCAAAATCACTCTCCCACCTTCTTCAAAGCAAATAACTTGATATTGCATTACTTCATTCTTGTCCATATTTATTTTTTGTTGAATGAGATTTTTGTTGAAGAAGGTGAATTATGTGCTTACTGCGCTAACCATTCTTTTGAGCACGGTAAGAAAATCACTTACTGCGGTTACTGCCGGCAGTAACTATTCTCGTTCCCAGCGGGCTGGGCAGTAACTATTTTCCCACTAGGAACGGAAATAGTAACCATTCGGTTACTACAGTAAGTCCCTGGAACACACCCTAAATGACTTAAAAGTCTAAATATAAAAAGCCCAACGTTGTAGGTCCCTTAAATTAACACTAAAGGTAATATAAGATTAGGGATAATGCAAGTAATAAGGAAAAAAAGTTTTATCTCATAGTTTGTTATATATTTATCCAGGGTTCAAATTTATGCAGCCACGTGAGTTTGTTGTAGACTGATTTTTGCTGTTTTCTCATAGACTAGTCTATCTTTCTACGCCTTTTCACTAATCTTCATTCCCTTTGCCTTGCAAGTAATGATCTTTTGCAAATAATCTTCAGTCCTCTTCCTTGCAAGTAATGCAATAGAAGGAACAGCTAACAAAAGAGCAGTTAAATTTTGTGAGTCCAATAGGCCTACAAATTTCCACATGATTTAAACTTTTAAATTTTCTGCTGGTAAATAAGAGCCTTGAACTTTTTTGTATTTGGAAAGGCACACAAATTGCTATGATCTGATGCATAAGCTATGTATAGGGTTATGCAGCTTATTTCACCAATTAGGGCAATGCTTAACTATTCTTATTCTCAGCAGATCGGGCAGTAACCATTTTCCCAGTAGGAGTAGAATTAGTAACCATTTGGCTACTTCAGTAGGTCCTTGGAATGCACCCCATATATCTCCCTACAATTTTTGGAATTGGATATAGCACCAACACACAAATTCTGGAATTGGAATTAGATATTTAATTTATAAATTTAAATTTTTACCAAAACCCAGCAATTCTGCCTTCACACCTGTATTGTTTAGTAAAATTGGTACAAACAGTATAACTGGCTTTCATATAAAGTGAATATACCACTCAATGCCTTTTTTTAATGCTGTTTACAAATATAATAATTACTTCTCCTGCAAATTCAGATTTAAGCACATTTTGACCTCTTAAAAATGACCTATATATGGGGTCATTACAAATCTGTAATAGTTTAGAAACAAATTTGGGCTATATATTTGCACATTAGGGGGGGGGGGGGGGGGGTAAAGCATAGTATATATTAAATATGTAAACTAACCATTGCTGTATTTTTTTATGTGTTTGTGCTGTTGCACTGGTGATTTCTCTTCTCATTAAAATTCAATGTGCACAAACACATAAAAAAAAATACAGCAATGGTTAGTTTATGTATTTAATAAATGCTTTGCTTTACCCCCACCCCCCCTGATGTGCAAATATATAGCCCAAATTTGTTTCTAAACTATTAAAGATTTGTAATGATTCCATATATAGGTCATTTTTAAGAGTTCAAAAGGTCAAAAAGTACTTAAATCTGAATTTACAGTAGAAGCAATTATTATATTTGTAAACAGCATTAAAAAAGGCATCAAGTGGTATATTCACTTTATATGAAAGCCAGTAATACTGTTTGCACCAATTTTACCTCTTATTTTTATCATCTTGTCGCTAGGCCATGTTTCACACAAGATCAGATAAAGTAATATTAGGCTATCAAATCTGACATAGGCTAGAATAGTGTATAGATTAAATGCTCAATGGGAAGTATATTAAATACAAGTAGGAATAAATATTTTGTTAAATAATTTTGGGTGTAAATGTTTACTTTTGTTCCAAGTGCTGTAAAGTGCATATTACTGCATATAGCAAGATTCTGATGATCACATATTCTTTGCTTGTCATTATTAAAGAAGGCCATCCATTTCTGGCTGACCCTCCTCCTCCATGGGGCAAACTAAAAATGCACAGAGTAGGCTTGCTTACAGGTAATATTACCTATAGAGCAAAGCATATTAGTCAATGAGCCCCACAGGCAGCAGGGCAAGGATTATGTTCTATATATATTCAACAAAGAGTGATAAAACTAAAAAAAAAATCAAACAAGGTTTATAAAAAAATATAGAACACAGACCTTGCCCTACTGCATGTAGGGCTCATGGACTAATATGCTTTGCTCTATAGATAGTGTTACCTGTAAGCAAGTTCACTCTACACATTTTTAATCTTGTCAGAAGGGGATTTTAGAAAGCTGAAAATGGTTGTGCTTCTCTGATTATGACAAAGAATCAATATACAATCATCAGAATCTTGCTATATGCAGTAATACACACCTGGAACAAAAGTAAACATTTACCATTTTGTGTTCTTGATATCAAATCTCCTCTTGGTTAGTCTCAATTTAGTTTTTGGTGTTGACTTTAACTCAATTGGCTTGATAGGCCTATTGACAGTGTCCTCAATCAAATATCTTATCTATCTCCCTCACTTCAGGAAGTGTCTCTAAATACTAAGTTAAACCAGTTAATGAAGGGCAAAAAAGTCTGGAGCCTAGAGTTTCTTATTTTAAAGATAAAGATAAAAAACTAGTATCCAATTGAGAAAAACTATGTAAAACTAAAATCCTCACACCTTACTACCAAAGAGGAATTGAGAATGATTGTATATATCAATGAATAGCTAAAAACCTAAGCTATACATTAACTTGGTCATTATTAAAATAATTTAAGATCAAACATTTGAAATTATTAGTTTATTGACTTACCTACAAAGACCTCTTTTTGGAAATACTAATTATTTAGTTTTGACATGTATATTCTTTAAAACTTTAGTTTTGTCATTAACTGGAAACTATGCTGCAAAGCAGCATAGTTTCCATACTATGGCTGTTAGAAATGCTAATTCTAAAAGCATACCCATTTCTGATTTACCCTCCTCCTCCATGGGGTAAACTAAAAATACATAAAGTGGGCAGGGTTTTGAAGCCAAGGGAAAAGTTTGGGTTGTACAATATGAATGAAATTATATTTTAGATACTAATTCTAGTCATCACTGGTAATTTCTGTAGGCCTATAGTAGGAAGTTGAAAGATAATCAAAACACCCATGCATTCATTAATGTCAATATCCAAGATAGTTCACTTTCAAACAAAACAAATGTATGATTCTGCTTACAGGTAACATTACCAATAGAGCAAAGCATATTAGTCCATGAGCCCTGTGGGAAGTGGGTTATGGGAAGTGGGTTGAATTGTTAGTCGATGTTTATGACATACTTTTTGCTGATTGGTTAAGCCTTGTTTGTTATGGGCATGACATTTCATCATTGCAACCTTATTTTCCCCAGAAATTGTAGTTAGTCAAGGGCAAGCTTCTGCAGTGTTAAAAGCTTGAAAGGAGGATTTTTAGTTTTTTGTGAGTTTTCTTTTTTTTTTGAATTGCTCAGTATAGCTAGATTCTGATGATTGCATATTGTTTTTATGTCATTATTCATTCATATTGTCCAACGCCAACACTTGGCTTCAAAACCCTGCCCACTTTATGCATTTTTGGTTTCTCTGAAGGGGGGTTTTAAAAAGCTAAAAAACTGATGTGCTTCCAGAAAAAGCATTTCTAAGTGCCATAGTATGGAAACTATGCTGTCTTGTAGCAAGTTTCCATTTTAAACAGCTTGTGATTAAACTAAAGCTTTACCCTTTCAGTATTTCATTTATATTCTTATATTACCAGAAGGCTGATTTTTTTTATGATTCTAAAAATTAACTTTTATTGCTTGATATTTATTCTGTAAATCATAAAAATTAAATACAATATTTTCTCTTTGATTGCTTGTCAAAACAGATACCAAATTTTTAATTTATGAAAATTTCACCAGGAAGGCAGGACTCTTGTTACTACTGTCCCATTGCATCATGCTGTGATAAAATATGGGTGGTCCAAAAACCCATCTCTATTTTTCTGGAATGCTAAAGAATAGTGGTCTCTCCCAAGAAAAGTCTTTTACCCTAAATCTGAAAAGAAGGTGCAGTAAATACGCTGCAGCCTAGTTTCCAAAGTGTGAAGTATTTTATAGTTGTTTTCCCTTTGGGAAGGGGATGCTTCTCTTCCCTACTTGTACCTTTAAATGTTTGCTAGTTGCAAGTCTTAATGGGCAGTGGACCTAGGCTGGTTTGCTTCTGAGGGACATAAAAAAAAAATACAAAAGTAAAGTAAAAATACATTGATTTATTTGGGCCAACTAAATAAGTAAAGAGATTTAAGAAGGTAAAAGTATTTTAAGTAGCAGGAACTAATTATTAGTGTGAGATTAGTTTAAAATTGTTAGTTTTCTGTTAGCTTTTTCATTTGAAAGCTATTAGATATGTCATGTGCTGCTTTGGAGTTGACTACCACAATTAATCTTCTTATCATATAGCTATTTTTATTGCAATTTGTCATTATGAAAAATAGAAATGTAAATTAAATGGTGTTGAATTTTGAAATGTGTTGATCTATGCTTTCTGTGCTTATTTCTTCCATCTATTTTATACGACTTGAACTCTTTGTTCTCTTTCAAAGATAAAATATTATATTTTGTTAATTATTCAGATCATAGAGATTTCTAATTTCCCAGAGAAGTCAAGAGAAGGCCACTGTGCATTTGACTGAATTGGTGAACCATGGAAACATCAAACCTTTTTGGTATTGCTGCTGCTAAGCAAGGTAAATGGCATTATGATACATTGAGCCAATTGGCCTCTTGTTTGTACTTCTTTGCTTACTGAGTTGAAGAGTTAGCCTATTACAATTCTGTACTTATTTTGGTTGCTTGTACTTGAAAAATGGATTAAACAAAGTACAAAACCTTTTGTAATAAACTAAAAAACTGTGCAGAACAAGTTTTTAGTCTTGCTATTCCTAGCTTTTCACTGCCTATGTGGAATTTGCTAAATTGTCACCCTAAAATAAATAAACAAAATGTGGGTATTAATAACATCATTTTCTCCATGGATAGATGTTACAAATTTTTAATAGAGGTTAGAAGATTACAATCAATTTCTATAATACTTTCTCACTTGTCAGGGGGGGGGGTATTCAAGACATTCCCTAGCAATGTCCTGACTTAATTTAGAGGATTAAGACTATAGGGCTAGAGGAATTCATAAACTTGATCTTTTGATCCAACTAGAGTCTAGAGTTATTTTTAATTGACATTTGAATTTTACCTCAGTAAAATGACAATCTCAGGATTTCTGTGTCAGACTTCAATAATTGTTGCACCAACATTATTCAAGTAGAATAATATATATTTTTTTGACAATAAATAGGCAAAAATAAATAGAAATTTCTCTTCTAGGAAAATAATATATACTGCTAGGTCAAATTAGACTGATTTTCTTTCTTGCCTCCATTATCTTGAAAAACTATCTCTTGTCATTGAAGAAAATAATCTCTACTGATTTTAGTGAAAATAAAATGTTTTTGAATACAGTTTTAACAATGAAAAACTAAAATACAAAATTACCAAACAAATTTTTATGTTTCATCCTTAAATACTTTTATGAAAAAATTGCTGAACATTAGCATAATATTCTGTTTTCCATGGGAAGTGGAAGTTGCAGAATAATCAAAAAACAAAAATGATCCAAAATAGGCCTGTTACTAGCATCTCAGCCTTAGATGTCTTGTCTTGTTTCTTTGTTCAAAACTTGTCTATCTCTCCCTTATTGAACTTGACCTTATCAAAAGTCACCCCACCTGCAAGTTCCCATCATCCTTTATTCTGAAATATCAAAGCAATATAGATAATAATTATATTCTTAGTAAAGCATATTTATTTTACTATAATGACATTTTACAATTTTCGTATATATGTATATATATATATATACATAAATAGGGATAGTTTTGGATTACTTTTACCAATTTTTTATATCAAAAAATTAAGCTATTAATTACCAATCCTGAATCAGCTACAAACTAGACCTACATTGCCCAGGCAACATGAAGTGTTGCAGCAACCTTTGTCCACTTCGACGACTAAAGTGTTGGAAGAGCAACATTTTGGTTTTGTTTCTTTGCTATCAAACATTAATCACATGATCAAAGGCTATTCCTCAGCGTTGAAAAAACAACAACAAAGGTCATTCCCTTTATAAAGAAAAAAAGTGGCATCTCTATGAAGCTTGGCACTGCAGAAGTGTTCAGATAAATTCAAGGAAAAATTAATTTAATCTCCTTTAAGAGCTTGAGGTTTGGGGAAGCATTTTCAGCGTATCTGAGCCCATTGCTTCCAGAAAATAGTGGCAACTTTTTAGAATTTCTTCTTTTTCCAAACTAGACTTTGATGAGTTGTTAAGGGCACTTCAGAATTCAAATCCAAAATTAATTTCAGTGATAGGCAGGTAAACTTAAACAATCCCAGCATCAAGACTGACATCGCTTGAAAAACTTCCACAAAACCATCAGATTACAAAACCAAGTAAATTCTCAAAGAAAACTATTTTAGCCTGTGTATCATAGATGGGTCTTTTTGTGTAATCAGTGTCCCAATGTTATCCACGCAGTAGAAAAGTTTTAGCCAGAGGTAGAATTGCAGGTGATAAAATTGGTTGTGGCAAAATTGAGTATTTTACGTATTTTACCGTGATTAGTGTGACCCTGTAAAAATTGGTGTTTTACCCATTTTACGTAATTTACCTATTTTGCATAATTTACATGTTTTACCTATTTTACCGGTATCTTGTATAAAATACTAATGTATTTTACGATGTCTTGCAATTTTCACTGCATACATGCGCGAAGAGGCTGGCAGTAGAAGGTTAGGATATGATTTTGTTTTGTGTATAGCCATATTACCTGGTTAAAAAGGCCGTTTCTCTGATTTCAGTCTCTTGTTATCAGAACGATAAAGCGTATTAAAGTACATATAATTATGATTTTTAATTGGTTAAATATTATCTGAAATAAAAACATATTCGTTCTGTAAGTTGTTAAAGAGAGAAGGGGCGACAAGTAGGATTGACATTTGAGAAACAAGGAAAAAAAGATTATAATGGCCAGGAAAAACAAGGGTAATGTGAGACGGTGGAAAGAAAAGAAGTGAAAATGACAGAAGCAGCTATTCCGTCCAGTACTTCTGCCCAACCATCTTCAGAGCAAAAAAAGAAGAAAAAAACAACCTTTTGAAGTTACTCTTAAAAGAGCAGAAGAAAGATTGAACCAAACAAACCAAGCTATAATAAATGAAAGATTGATCACCAATTAGATTTGGAAAGACTTGGCGTGTCTACTAACCTAATTTTCACTAAAAGTGTGTTCAGTTGACCCTAATTTAAACAGAAAAAAAATATTATTTGAATCCTTTAATTTTAAGTTATTGTAAATTGGCCCAACAGGAATATCTTCAGTATCTACTAAAACCAAAGCTTTATTTAGGTATTTTTTTAATTTGCAGTTGCCCTCCTTAAAGAATGAGGGATGGCATTTACTGTAGATGTTAGATTTACCTCATCAAAAAGAGCAAATTTTCTAGATTTTCAGTGATGTGGTAGGCCTATTAAGAATAAATATACTCGTTTTTATTTTAAATTTCCTATCCCACAGAAATCCCGTGTTCAAGCCGTTGTTCCACGGGACCCGGCGTTTACCCCCCCCCCCCAAAAAAAAAAAATATTACCTATGGGGAATTCTGCCCCCCCCCCCCCATTTCCCCCTGGATAATTCCAGATCTTCACAGGAAGAGAAACTGAAATTTCTACTCTCCTGTTTAAGTCAGAGCCAATTGTGTAGCATGGTCTATAGTAAAGAGCCATAAGAGTTGAAAGTATTAATATTTGTTCATTTATTTTTTCCCAGAGGCACTTCATGTGGAAAGGGTGATCAGATAAACTGTGGAAGGGGCTCAGTCACTTGAAAATGTAAAGTTATTGTGCTCTTTTCTAAGATTTGGCCGGCTTTTCAACTAATTGCTTCCCAAGAAGTTGTTACTGACTACAGTGTCTTTAAGAAATTCGTATTCTTGTTTAATGGTCCTTGTATTTTAGCAGTTAATTTCAATGAATCTTCAGATAACTACAGAATTAGTGCTAAGGAGAAGGGAGGAGAGGTTGGAATTAGAAGTGGACATATAATCCACAGGGCCGTATCCGGGACTTTTGTTTGGGGGAGGGGCTATGGAACAGGCACAGTCACCAGAATCTGAGTCTGAAGGAGATGAGCTAGATTTGATAGCAGATCCTGTTGAATGTCTTAGTGACTGAAAGTGATATAATGTTCTGCTTTTATGATCCATTGCTTAGTTAATCAAAGCCATTAAAGTATTACAAACCACTTCTTTACTTGAATTTGGTTCTTTTATAAATAAATGAAAAATAACATTTATATGATATGAGAAATGTTGTCGAATGCAGTTTTTTAAATATGCAAGGCGGTTAAAGTAACATTTTTTAGGTTTAGATGTGGAAAAAAATATTTGAATAATATTCCGAAAGAAATATTCTGAATTGCCCTTAACAACTCATCAAAGTTTAGTTTGGAAAAAGAAGAAATTCTACAAAGTTGCCACTATTTTCTGGAAGCAATGGGCTCAGATACACTGAAAATGCTTCCCCAAACCTCAAGCTCTTAAAGGAGATTAAATTCGCTTTTCCTTGAATTTATCTGAACACTTCTGCAGTGCCAAGCTTCATTGACATGCCACTTTTTTTCTTTATAGAGGGAGTGACCTTCGTGCACAAGGTGCCATAGCATGTGCTACCAATTATATCCCGATAAAATTACAACCCTTGCGCTATGCTGGTCAACCTTTAACAACATAAAACACAAAGTGAACATTACAATTTCAGTTAGCCTTCTATCTCCTGTTTCTCACTAATATCCGTGCTGTTGCTTCCACATCTTGGGTCAGGATCTGTCGCCATCCAACATTTCTCCACTGCAGTACAAAAAGGGTTTGGATTTGTATGGTTATATCAGCATGAGTTTTGAGATTTTGAAAAATGGAAGTCCGCAAGATTAGTAGAAAACTTTGTACCAATCTAATCAAGTAATTTTCAGGCCGAGCGAGAGTTAATTCAAATCCAGCTAACCATAAACATAATGGAAAAATCGATTAAAATAAGTCCATGTTTGAATTGATACACGGCTTGCCTAATTGCATAGCTTCATATATTCATGATAATAATAGTAGATGGTAATAAGCTTACACAAGCTATGTTTATCAGGTGATTGATTTTCTTCTAACGATGATTTGATGGACATGAGTCTTCATTTCTACAAAAGCATGTGTTGTGACTATCTGAATAGTTTAACTTCTTTTTCGTTAACTAAATTCCCCCGTACGTAAGTTTGATCGCTACGAAAAACATTCTAGATAAACAATTTTGAGAATTTGTTTCTTTACACTATTAATAATAAAACAAATGCATAAAAACCATTTCCATGGCCACTTTGCAATAGATGGGTTAGAGAGAAGTTTAAGACGTCACAGTAAAGGTTCACACGAGTTTATAGCTGACTGTCTTCAATTCTTGGGTGAAACCACTATGATGAATGGACTATTGCAGGTTTGCCATAAAATTGTCTTTTTTTTCGTTTGGCTGTTTTTCTCAAAATGCCTACGTTGTTTTAGTTTTGAATTGTTGGGGGGTTGTGAAGAAAAGTATTCAAGAACGAAGATTTTTAACCTCTGGCTAAAGGTTTTCAACCACGTAGATAACAATGGGATGCTGGCTATACAAAAAAAAAACAAAAAAAAAACATCCATGATACACAGGCTAAAATAGTTTTCTTGGAGAGTTTTCTTGGAGTTGTAATCTGAGTGGCTGAAACCCTCTGGTGAAGGATTTCGACTATGGTCATTTACATGGGGCTCTTCATTCCCGTCTGGTGTCAATTTTGTAGGTATTTCAAGCTTATTTTCGAAATTCTCATAAATCTGTTTCCGTTTTTACCATTAAGTTAAACCAAAATAATGGTCACCATTCCTACCAATCAGCATATGCTCTTCAGTGCCGAGCTACCTATCACCATGAAATGCTAAAATTTTCCCGTTTGATCATTTTATTTCCAAACAGTTCTTAAACTTTATTTTTATTTAATTTATTTAAATTTATTGAAATATTTAAATTTAAACTTTAAACTTTAAATATTTAATATTAATATAAATAAACTTAATAATATAGATTAATATATAAATAAATGATTTATTATAAATATAATTATAAATATATAATTATAAATAAATTAATATAATAAGTTAAATAATTAATAAATTAATAATATTATTAATATAAATATATAAATAAACTTTAAATATTCTTTATTTAAATTTAAACTTCATAAGTGACAGCTATTCCTTCACCCATGATGAAGAAACTCTTTGACAATAAGATCACTTTCCTCTCGGAATAGTTCAGTTTTTGATTTGTTTTTTCAACCCTTTGGGGTGGTATAGACTTTATATAAGGAACAAATTTATTTTGTTTTGAACGTTTTATGTGGTCTGTACTGTAATCTTTGTAGAAACCGAAGATGAAACCTCAGATGGTGATAAAGATGTTTCTGGAAGTAAACATGCTATATTTTCAATAGAAAACGAAGCCAATCTTTTTGCTACTTCTCCTGGCATATCTCCAGATTGTATTGCTAATTCTAAACATCTTCAACTGGAACTCAACACTGACGGTGACAAAGGTATGATTCAGATATCCAGCTCTATTTCTATATGTTTGCGTTTCCAAAATGAAAAAAGTGTATCATTCACTATCTTTTAACTTGCTTGGGGGCGTGAAACTTCTGTATTTAAGTGCTTGTTGAATCTATGTGCTGTAGCTGCATTTTACCATTTAAAAAAAGTCTTGGGTGATTTTAACTAGTAGGACAGAAAATTTTTATGTGACTTAATTTTTTAAATCAAAATGAGAAACTATTGTATATTTCAATTGTATTTATTAACAAAACAATCTGTAATTGAAAGCGTCCTATTGACAGGTATGAAGAAAAATCTCGCAATGTTACACTATTTTCCAAAGCTGGGTGACCAACTGAAAAAGATTTTACAAAGTCATAGTTTGAACATGTTATTCAGTGGCTCAAATAGATTTAAGACCTTTAACAACTGTGAGAAGGATAAAATCAACTTTCGACTAGGGAGTGGTGTTTATAGGATCTCCTGTTCATGCGGTCAGATAACATTTTACCTTATAAAAATATTCATGTACGTATTTACATCAACATAGTTGAAAGTTCCAATAACTATGCATCTGGGGATGACAACTGCCCACAGTCCTTGGGCGAAGGGCTGTAAGTTATGTAATTCTTTGATTTTTTACATTTAGCATATATTATTGGGGAAAAGGAGCATATTTGAACCTTGGTGTCCAAAATGAACTATCTAAGATTGGACTGTCAGTTATTGCGTCTAAATGCGAGTTTATTTGTTTTGATAGCCCTTATGCGGTCGCTCCATTCGTTGCTGGGACTGCAGTTCTACCATGTTCTTCTTTAGTTAGTTGGCTTGGTCTGTGTTTTGGTCCAACACTTTCCACTACCTCTTCATCCCTAGTTAATCAAGTCGTGAAAAACCTATGCGTCGCTTACGGAAAAATATCTCCAAACAGAAGCCGTTACAACTGCAACGGTTTGTGCATGATTTATAACGCTTATTGCATCCCTGTGCTTTTGTTTTTATCAGGCATGGCTCATCTGTTTCGTAAGAAAGAATACTCTACGTGCGACTTATTTCAAATATTCAAAATTCCTCCTCCGGCTTCCTAGATGGCACCGAAATAGAAAAATAATTGCTCGATTTGGTTTGATAGATGTGCCTTCTCGGATTCGGTCTTCCAGTGATGATTTATGTAAAAACACTATCAACTTTATTCACGCTTACGACCCTCTGCAGCTTTTTTTCCATATTGATACTGGTTAATTAGTCCATGTTGTCTTTTTTTAGTTTGAATCTTTTATTATTTTTTTTTCTCGCTGTTTATCGTTTTTTTGTTTATTTATAATACTCCGTACTTTGTGTTTTTTTTTTTTTTTTTTTTTTTTTTTACTTTTACGGGTAATAAAGTTCATTCATTCAGAGTATAAAGGTATCAAGAAGAAGTTTTCAGGAATTATGATACCAGTGTTGAGCAAAAAAAAATTCAGTACGTGCACGAACGTTGTCAAAAGGGCGTATCTCATGAACAGTTTTGGGTATTAAGTTGGTACTTTCATGAACAGATAAGGGGGATGATCAATTGACCAGAGGGCGCCCTAGTATTGCTGCTACTCCCTCTGCCATTACTACTGCTACGACTTCTGTAACTACCTCCTCTTCTGTGAATACTACCAATGCTAAGGGTATTAAGGTGAAAATTTCAGGGAATGTTGAGGGGGAATCTAAACTAAAAAAAAAAACGTTATTTGCACACAGATTTTTGAAAGGGCATATCAGCAATAACTTAACAACGACTTGGATTATTAAGTTGAAACGTAAACGCTATCTGCATACAACGCTATTTTTATGCGTACAACGTAAAAAACGCTATTTGCATACAAATTTTTGAAAGGGCATATCAGCAATAACTTAACAACGACTTGGATTATTAAGTTGAAACCTGGCATGATGGGGGGGGGGCATTCGACTGATCGAAAGATAATACATCCATACTGCTGCTGCTATTGCTAATAATGCTACAAAGGCTAAGAGCGTTAAGAAAAAGAAAATATTTAGGGGAAATTATGGCTAAATCAAGACCTTATAGGTGTATGCAGGCTGTCAAAAGGGGGTATCAGCAATATATTGAGAACGGCTCACAGCATTAAGGGGCAAACGGTGTCCACGCCGTCTGCCAATTTGCCATTTTTGCGATTTTGCCATTTTTGCCAATTTGTCAAACGGTGCCAATTCTACTTTGACAATATGTAGATTCGCAAATGAACAGGTTTTAAAAGGAATGACGCACATTTATTGAGGCATGTGTCTTTCATCTGTCTCTGTTTATAGGTCGTTACTTAGCTGGTTTATTTCCGAGTTACGGATTTTGAATTTTTTCCAGAAAAAGAAAAGCATAGAGATTATTTAATCTAGCCGCAGGAGTCTGCAACATTTTACCAGGAATCTAACATTTAGAAAACTCTTACAGGTGACTGTTGTCATCAAGAATATCTAGTTTGAAGAATAAGAAGGGAGTAAGAATTGTTCAAAGTTTTCAAATGAATGATTTAGAACAAATTTTTCTATGCAAAATGCCTTGTATCTTGACTGAGAAAAATAAAAAAAATGATTCAGAGGGGATTTCAAATAGACTGATAGTTTTACCAAATGAGGTTATTTTGGTCGATGAAAATTTTATACTTGTGGAAGATTTTTCTGAGGGGTAAACCGTCTGAGGAGTGAATTAACTGACACAGTAAATACTTGAGCAGCTAAAAGAAACTTAAGTTAAAGACCTAATTCGGAACTTGATTTTCATTGGATTTCCCCTAAAAAATGAAAAATGATTGGAAAAGGGACTGAAGTGGGGTTGGGACAGGAATCAACAGGGATTTAAGTAAATAAACAAGTAAAATAAATCTAAGTTTTTGGGAAAGTTTGAAGAAAATCCTATAGGTTCATATATTCATTCAGGTTAGACAGTTCATACTTTTAAATGCGTGTAATATATAAACATTAAATCTGAAATACATTTTCTTAGAAGCAAGGCCGTATCCAGAGGTGGTTTAACCCTTCAGAACTTTTTATCAAGCTCGTAAAAACCCAACAAAAATTTATGAGAACAAATTTTTAATGGGTGTTTTTGTGACCCCCCCCCCCCCGAAAAAAGTGATACTCTCTTGCTTGAAGTCATATCCATGCAAGCAATTTATTTGGCCCCCGATCCATTTAGAAGTGGCTTGCAGATTGTGACAATATTTCTAAGCACCACAATGACTTTCAGAGCCTTGACTAAGTCCTGGGTTGTATTTTCTTCTATTGTGATCGAAACAATTGTACTCCTTACGAAATCACGCACGCATCTTTTTTATGCATGAAGGGGTTAGAAAATTCATATACATGGGGCTTTCCTTTTATCTTTTAGTCCAGACTGACCTTCAAAATAAAAGGAAATTTTTGTTAATTTTGAAGAAAATCCTTTTTGAAAAAATGTTTTAACATAATCTAGATAAGACAATTTCAAATACAAGGACAATTAAGAAACGTAAATTTATATCCGATACATAGTAATAACATACTTCTGTATAAATGCATTCGCTTTCAGTATTTGAGACTTTTTTTTAGTATGTGCAGTATATAAACACTCATGCTGAAATACATTATCTTTGAAGCCATGTTTGCAGTTTTATTCACCCTTCGACTCGTTTAGGAATGGCTTGCAGATTGCCATATTGTGTGGTCTCTGTCCAGAATTTAGGTTAATGAAGCTTCTATATTTAATTTTGATCTAACCCCTATGCTACCATTGCTGAAACATAAAACACAAAACTCTAATACAAGAAGTCGTCAAACCGCATGCAAATAATTTTTGTTTTCTTTCATTTGCCTGTCCCCATGGTTGGCCCACCCCATTTCCGTGGCTAAATTCTTAGACCTTGTAACAACCATTATTTAGATTTTCCCGATATTGCACTAAGCAAAATTTTAATCTATGACAGAGGGGTGGGGGCTCGGTCAAGATGAAAAACTCACACTTTGTTTGTGATCGCACACAAGAAGTGTGTCCTTATCTTCAACAATTCTGTATAAATTTGGAGCAAATGTATTGCAGATTGCGAATCAGTCAAAGAGAGAATACTTTCAGACTCTAAACAGTAATCTATAAAATATTTAGGGCAAGATGGATGGTACACAAGTCAGCAGAGAAAATAGAGCCTCCCAATGGAAGGAGAGAATAAAGATTAAGGTCCAGGGACGGAATGCATGTAGCTGCTGCACCTTTCTTACCATGGACAGATTCATATTTATAAATGTGTTTCTGATTAGGGTAATTTTTCGAAATTTGTATTGCAATTTAGTTTTCACCACATGATGATTTATTTTCACCACATGAATAGATTGACAATATGACCAGCCTATCTCCACATGAGGGGGTACCAGCACATAAGGTTGATTAAGAAAAACTTTACTAGTTTATCTTGAAGAACTTCATTCAACTAGCTCAACCAATTGAAAAAGGGTTATTATTCAGGTATTTTGAACTGAAACTAGTCATTCAGAAATACTGGTTCAAGATATATCAATGTATTGCATGAAAAAAAAAATCTTACTTGAACACAAAAAAAAACAAGCTTATATTGATTAAAAAAAAGCAGAATCTAGAAAAGTGTTTCTTTGTCACAAAACAAAACGCACAAAAAAAAAAATCAAGGAAATGCCTAAAAACTTGAGACGATATTGATTGCGTAATGCTGCAACCACCTAAAGGATGCTTAGTTTATGTTTATGTTTAAGGCTCACTTTCCCTGTCCAATAGGAATCAGATGACCTGTCTATTAGGAATCTGATGAAAATATTCTGCCACAACTTATAAAAAAGAAATACTAAAAAAAAAATACAATTTGAAGAAAAAGGTAAAAAACAATTGTTTTCACAATAAAAGGAATGCATCTAATTATGACATAATGCAAAATATGTCAGCGCATCAGGTTGATGAATATTCTATGAAAAGTAAGACTAAAAAAAAAGAAGAAAAAAAACTGATAACATCACAAATTTCTGTCAAAAGACGATTTCACCTTATTATGACATGCGATATATTACACTTATACATCCGATTTACTAATACAAATTACAACAGTTTTTTTGGCACTTGGTATTAACCAAGTGACATATAGCAACCGCATATTCTTTCGGTCTGTCGGTCTATCTGTGTGTCTGTCGGTCCCGGTTTTGCTACTTTAGGCACTTCCTGGTAAGCTAGGACGATGAAATTTGGCAGGCGTATCAGGGACCGGACCAGATTAAATTAGAAATAGTCGTTTTCCCGATTTGACCATCTGGGGGGAGTGGGGGCCGATTAATTCGGAAAAATAGAAAAAAAAATCAAGTATCTCGGAGCTCTTATTTTAAATCCTAACCGGATCTGGTGACATTGGGTGGGGGAGGGGGAGTTGGGAGGGGGAAACCTAAAATCTTGGAAAACACTTAGAGTGGAGGGATCGGGATGAAACTTGGTTGGAAAAATAAGCACAAGTCCTAGATACATGATTGACATAACCGGAACGGATCCGCTCTCTTTGGGGGGGGGGGGTAATTCCGAAAAATTAGAAAAAAGAGGTATTTTTAACTTACGAACGGATGATCGGATCTCAATGAAATTTGATATTTAGAAGGATATCGTGTCTCAAAGCTCTTGTTTTAAATCCCGACCGGATCGGAGTTTGGGGGGAACATTAAATCATGGAAAACGCTTAAATTGGAGGGATCGGGATGAAACTTGGTGGGAAAAATAAGCAGAAGTCTTAGATACGTGATTGACAATTGGAACGGATCCGCTCTATTGGGGGGGGGGTTAATTTTGAAAAATTAGAAAAATGACGTATTTTTAACTTACGAAGGAATGATCGGATCTTCATGAAACTTCATATTTAAAAGGACCTCGTAACTCAGGTTTTATTTTAAATCTCAATCGGATCCAGCGTCATTGGGGGGGGGGGATATCTTAGAAATTACTTAAAGTGGAGAGATCAGGATAAAACTGTATGGGGAGAATAAAAACAAGTATAAGATACATGACTGACATAACCGGACTGGATCCGCTCTCTTCGGTGAAGTTGGTGGGGGGGGGGGGGTAATTCGGAAAAATGAGGTATGTGTAACTTGCGAACGGGTGACCAGATCCTAATGAAATTTGATATTTAGAAAGATATTGTGCTTTAAAGCTCTTATTTTAAATTCCGACCAGATCCCGTGACATTGGGGGGAGTTGGAGGGGAGATGAAAACTGGGGCACTTTTATCTTACGAATAGGTGATCGGATCTTAATGAAACTTGATATGTAGAAGGACCTTATGTCTCAGATGCTCCATTTTCGACTCGAATTGGATCCGGGGACATAGGGGGTTGAAGGAGGAAAATAGAAATCTTGGAAAACGCTTAGAGTGGAGAGATCGGGGTGAAACTTGATGGGAAGAATAAGCACAAGTTCTGGATACGTGATTGACATAATTGGAACGGATCCGTTTTCTTTGGAGGAGCTGAGGGTTGTTAATTTAAAAAAATTAGAAAAATTGAGGTATTTTTGACTTAAGAACGGCTGAACGGATCTTAATGAAATTTGATATTTAGAAGGAATCCATGTCTCAGAGCTCTTATGTCAAATACCGACCAGATCTGTTGACATTGGGGGGAGTTGGAGGGGGAAATCGAAAATCTTGGAAAACGCTTAGAGGGGAGGAATCGGGATGAAACTTGGTGGATAGAATAAGCAAATGTTCTAGATACTTGATTGACATAACCGTACTGGTTTCGCTCTCTTTGGGGGAGTAGGGGGGGAGGGGTTCAGTCCTTTTGCGAGTTTGGTGCTTCTGGACGTGCTAGGACGATGAAAATTGGTAGGCGTGTCAGGGAGCTGCACATTTTGACTTGATAAAGTCGTTTTCCCAGATTCGACCATCTGGGGGGTTAAAGGGAGATGAAAAATGAGGTTTTTAAAACTTACGAGTGAGTGATCGGATCTTAATGAATTTTGATATTTAGAATGACATCGTGACTCAGAGCTCTTATTTTAAATCCTGACCGGCATTAAGCCTCTGATTTTCCTTTCTATCAATCTATTGATTCTTAGAATTTTGTTAGAGCTCATACCATATGAGCTCTTGGCTCTTCTTGCCTCGTCACAAGTGCCATATGAGCTCTTAGCTCTTGTTTCTATTAAGCATACCATTATTAAACTGTTATTCATCTAACACAAATTAATAAAAAAGGCTAATTGCCAGAAGACGGATGCTCAAGTAAACGCGGGCCGGCTGATTATTTTGTTTGATGAATTAATTTGCAGGAATTAATTTTTTTTATTATTAATATCTATTATTTATTATATTTTAATAAATACTAGCTGTTGGGGTGGCGCTTCGCGCCACCCCAACACCTAGTTGGTGGGGCGCTTCGTGCCCCCCAAGCCCCCCCCCGCGCGCGTAAGTCGTTACGTGCCATATTAGTTATGCGCCATTGTAGTTGTGTCCCTGTGTCCCACCTGTGAATATAGATAGATTTATATATGTGTTTCAAACTACGTAAAAATTGCGAATAAACAACATTCTTGGCTTTCCCATTGTCTGTGCATATACAAAGCCGTATGTACTAATAATGACGTCATATGCAAACGCTCTTTTTACAAACAAACAAACATGCATCCACACAACTCGTTTTTATATAGATAGATAGATAGATAGATACAATACAAATTAACTGCGTAAAACTTGCGAATATACAACATTCTTCGCTGTCCAATTGTCGCTGCATGTAAATACATTGTCAGGTTTACCGACCCTCGAACATGCAACGTACAATTGTCCATGGGAAAAACAATAAGAATTAAGATCTATACCACATTTTTCTAATGATTGACCTTGAGCTTTGTTAATGGTGATTGCAAATACTAATCGAATTGGGAATTGCAATCTTTTAAATTGAAAAAGCAGATCCGTTGGAATCATGGGAATGCGAGGAATAAGAACAGCCTCACCCTCATAAGGCCCTGTCAAGATTGTGGCCTCTATTAGGTTTTCCATTGTTTTTTTTACGGCAAGTCGCGTGCCATTGCAAAGCTTTGGTGGGTTGATATTTCTTAAAAGTATTATTGGTACGCCTATTTTTAGTTGTAGCACGTGTGGTGGTAACCCTGAAGGATCTATGGAATTTAAAAATTCAGATGGATAATTAACCGCTTCATTTGGTTCCAAAACTGTGTCGACTGACTTGTAAAGGACTGCCTGGTCTCGAATCTTGGTCAAAACAATATTGTTGATTTCGTGGACGTCTATATTTTTGGGTGCGAGAATCGCTCTTTCACTTAGCCATTTATTATTTTTATAATTTTTTAGAATATTCGGAAATACTTTTTCAATCAATTCATTTTTGGACGTCACTAAATTACAGAAATCAGCAGGTAGTTGTATACGTCCTGAATTTGAGTCTACTGTTTGACCAGAGTCATCGTTTTGCAATCGGACACGCATATTTGTAGTTAATTTTAATATTTTTACGTGTGCCCATAAATTAGAATTTTTTAGGCAAGCATTCATTTCGTCTGCAGGAGTTAAACTACGTAAAAATTGCGAATATACAACATTCTTGGCTTTCCCATTGTCTCTGCATATACAAAGCCGTATGTACTAATAATGACATCATATGCAAACGCTCTTTTTACAAACAAACAAACATGCATACACACAACTCGTTTTTATATAGATAGATAGATAGATAGATACAATACAAATTAACTGCGTAAAACTTGCGAATATACAACATTCTTCGCTGTCCAATTGTCGCTGCATATAAATAGATTGTCAGGTTTACCGACCCTCGAACATGCAATGTACAATTGTCCATGGGAAAAACAATCAGTATTAAGATCTATACCACATTTTTCTAATGATTGACCTTGAGCTTTGTTAATGGTGATTGCAAATGCTAATCGAATTGGGAATTGCAATCTTTTAAATTGAAAAGGCAGATCCGTTGGGATCATGGGAATGCGAGGAATAAGAACAGCCTCACCCTCAAAAGGCCCTGTCAAGATTGTGGCCTCTATTAGGTTTTCCATTGTTTTTTTTACGGCAAGTCGAGTGCCATTGCAAAGCTTTGGTGGGTTTATATTTCTTAAAAGTATTATTGGTACGCCTATTTTTAGTTGTCGCACGTGGGGTGGAAACCCTGAAAGATCTATGGAATTTAAAACTTCAGATGGATAATTAACCGCTTCATTTGGTTCCAAAACTGTGTCGACTGACTTGTAAAGGACTGCCTGGTCTCGAATCTTGGTCAAAACAATATTGTTGATTTTGTGGACGTCTATATTTTTGGGTGCGAGAATCGCTCTTTCACTTAGCCATTTATTATTTTTATAATTTTTTAGAATATTCGGAAATACTTTTTCAATCAATTCATTTTTGGACGTCACTAAATTACAGAAATCAGCAGGTAGTTGTATACGTCCTGAAATTGAGTCTACTGGGAGCTTTCCGTTTCCAATTGTCAGCAATTGATCTGAAAATGTTTGACCAGAGTCATCGTTTTGCAATCGGACACGCATATTTGTAGTTAATTTTAATATTTTTACGTGTGCCCATAAATTAGAATTTTTCAGGCAAGCATTCATTCGTCTTCAATGGCTCTGGTGGTGCAGCAATAGAGGAAGTTTAACTTTTCCTGAGGCGCAACACATTCCCATTGTTTCACCATTGAATTTCAAGGCCTTGCAATAGGGACAAATTTTAGACATTGTCCCGATTTGAACACATCTACTCAAGCTATAATCATCGACTGGGTTGTACCTGAATGCCAGGCGATAACTTTCAGGTTGCTCTGATTCCTCGGCACGCTTTCTTTTCTTGCTTTCTCTATCAGCAGCAAGCCTGATTTCTTGCTGTTCTTGTGATTCCTCGGCACGCTTTCTTTTCTTACTTTCTCTATCAGCAGCAAGCCTGATTTCTTGCTGTTCTTGTAATTCCTCGGCACGCCTTCTTTTTTCACTTTCTCTTTTAGCAGCAAGTCTGCTTCCGCGTTGCTCTGGTAGTTCCTCGGCACGCTTTCTGTTCTTTTTTTCTCTATCAGCCTCAAGCCTGTTTCCTTGCTGTTCTTTTGATTCCTCGGCACGCTTTCTGTTCTTTCTTT
This sequence comes from Artemia franciscana, assembly GCF_032884065.1. Classification (NCBI taxonomy): domain Eukaryota; kingdom Metazoa; phylum Arthropoda; class Branchiopoda; order Anostraca; family Artemiidae; genus Artemia; species Artemia franciscana. The sequence continues at coordinate 29,937,021 of NC_088870.1, forward strand.
CTCTATCAGCCTCAAGCCTGTTTCCTTGCTGTTCTTTTGATTCCTCGGAACGCTTTCTGTTCTTTCTTTCTCTATCAGCCTCAAGCCTGTTTCCTTGCTATTCTTTTGATTCCTCGGCACGCTTTCTTTTCTGACTTTCTCTATCAGCAGCAAGTTTTTTGGCATAGACTCTTTGAGCATCTTCATCGGCTTTTCCCATGGTAAGTTCATCAGTCATTGTAAACTTAAACATTAATAGATTTCTACGTGAACATATGTCTTAAATATCTTGAATGACGTCACCGTCAAAGCAAAAATGACGACAACTAATTTCATGACGTCAGTCAACACAGAAACATGACGTCACCTGATCCACAGACAGACACACAGACAGACAACTTATTTTTATATATATACTAGCTGTTGGGGTGGCGCTTCGCGCCACCCCAACACCTAGTTGGTGGGGGCGCTTCGCGCCCCCCCAAGCCCCCCCGCGCGCGTTAGTCGTTACGCGCCATATTAGTTACGCGCCATTGTAGTTGTGTCCCCATGTCCCACCTGTGAATATAGATAGATATATATATATATATATATATATATATATATATATATATATATATATATATATATATATATATATATATATATATATATATATATATATATATATATGTTTTTAACTACGTAAAACTTGCGAATATACAACATTCTTTGCTGTCCCATTGTCTGTGCATATAAATAGATTGTCAGGTATACCGACTCTTGAACATGCAACATATAATGGTCCATGGGAAAACAATCCGTATTCAGATCTATACCTCATGATTCTAATGATTGCCCTTGAGCTTTGTTGATGGTGATTGCTAATCGACCATTCCCTGAGTCGCCATCGTCATTTATATATCCATCGTATTTTATATATTTTTTTCTTTTTAGTTTTTTTGTAGTTTTTACCTTTTTTTTAGTTTTTTTAGTTTTTTTTTACTTATGTCCTGGTCGTCATTTATACTCCCTGTGTCCCGGTGCTTTGTTGATTGCTAATCGAACATTCCTTTTGTCCCGGTCGCTTTCTCTTTGAGTGTCGTCATTTATTTAGATTGTCAGGTTTACCGACTCTTGAACATGCAACATATAATTGTCCATGGGAAAAACAATCCATATTCAGACCTATACCTCATGATTCTAATGATTGCCCTTGAGCTTTGTTGATGGTGATTGCTAATTGAACATTCCCTGTGTCCCGGTCGTCATTTATATTCCCAGTATCCCGGTCGTCATTTGTGTCCCAGTGTTCCAGTCTGTAATTTCTCTTTGAGCGTCCCGTTCGTCTTTGTTTGATGGTGAGCTTTGTTGCCCCTTGAGCTTTGTTGATGATGATTGCTAATCGAACATTGCCTGTGTCCCCGTCGTCATTTATGTCCCCCCTGTGCCCCCGGCGTCACCGTTGTAGTTGTAGCCCTGCGTCCCGGTCGTCATTTATATTCCCTGTGTCCCGGTCGTCATCCCGGTATACATTCGTTTTTGAATTGGTATATGATGAAATAAATTTTTAATTTTTTCCCTTTTTTTCCTTTTAGTTTTTTTTTATTGGTTTTGACCTTTTTTTAGGTTTTTTAGCTTTTTTATTTTTTCTTTTTAGTTTTTTTTGAAGTTTTTATCTTTTTAATTTTTTTTATTTTTATTTATATTTTTTTAGTTTTCTTTTTCTCCTTTATTTTTCAGTTTTTTTCCTTTTTTTAGTTTTTTTTTCTTTTTTAGTTCTTTTAGTTTTTACCTTTTTTAGTTTTTTTTAGTTTTTTAGATGAAAATTTTTTTAGTTTTTTTCCTTTTTTTCTTTTTAGTTTTTTATTGGTTTTTACCTTTTTTTTAGCTTTTTCAGTTTTTTTCGTTTTTTCTTTTTACTTTTTTAGTTTTTATCTTTTTTATTTTTTTTTATTTTTATTAATTTTATTAGTTTTCTTTTTCTCTTCTATTTTTCAGTTTTTTTCCTTTTTTTTAAGTTTTTTTTAGTTTTTAGTTTAGGTTTTTTTTTAGTTTTTAGTTTTTTAGTTTTTTTAGTTTTTTTAGTTTTTTAGCTTTTTTATTTTTTTTATTAGTTTTTAGTTTTTTTGTAGTTTTTGCCTTTTTTTAGTTTTTTCAGTTTTTTTTTTAGTTTTTAGTTTTTTACCTTTTTTTACGTTTTTTACGTCACCTGATCCACAGATCCATAGACAGACAGACAACTTATTTTTCGGCGTCACCGTTGTAGTTGTAGCCCTGCGTCCCGGTCGTCATTTATATTCCCTGTGTCCCGGTCGTCATCCCGGTATACATTCGTTTTTGAATTGGTATATGATGAAATAAATTTTTAATTTTTTCCCTTTTTTTCCTTTTAGTTTTTTTTTATTGGTTTTGACCTTTTTTTAGGTTTTTTAGCTTTCTTATTTTTTCTTTTTAGTTTTTTTTGAAGTTTTTATCTTTTTAATTTTTTTTATTTTTATTTATATTTTTTTAGTTTTCTTTTTCTCCTTTATTTTTCAGTTTTTTTCCTTTTTTTAGTTTTTTTTTCTTTTTTAGTTCTTTTAGTTTTTACCTTTTTTAGTTTTTTTTAGTTTTTTAGATGAAAATTTTTTTAGTTTTTTTCCTTTTTTTCTTTTTAGTTTTTTATTGGTTTTTACCTTTTTTTTAGCTTTTTCAGTTTTTTTTTCGTTTTTTCTTTTTACTTTTTTAGTTTTTATCTTTTTTATTTTTTTTTATTTTTATTAATTTTATTAGTTTTCTTTTTCTCTTCTATTTTTCAGTTTTTTCCTTTTTTTTAAGTTTTTTTTTTAGTTTTTAGTTTAGGTTTTTTTTTAGTTTTTAGTTTTTTAGTTTTTTTAGTTTTTTTAGTTTTTTAGCTTTTTTATTTTTTTTATTAGTTTTTAGTTTTTTTTGTAGTTTTTGCCTTTTTTTAGTTTTTTCAGTTTTTTTTTTTAGTTTTTAGTTTTTTACCTTTTTTTACGTTTTTTACGTCACCTGATCCACAGATCCACAGACAACTTATTTTTATATATATAGATAGATAAGTTGTCTGTGGATGTGTCTGTCAGGTGACGTCATGTTTGTGTGTTGACTGACGTCATGAAGTTAGTTGTCGTCATTTTTGTTATGACGGTGACGTCATTAAAGATATTTAAGTCATGCGTTCACGTAGAAATCTATTAATGTTTAACTTAAAAATGACTGATGAACTTACAATGGCAACAGCCGAGGAAGATGCTCAAAGAGTCTATGCCAAAAAACTTGCTGCTGATAGAGAAAGTCAGAAAAGAAAGCGTGCCGAGGAATCAAAAGAAAAGCAAGGAAACAGGCTTGAGGCTGATAGAGAAAAAAAGAACAGAAAGCGTGCCGAGGAACTACCAGAGCAACGCGAAAGCAGACTTGCTGCTAAAAGAGAATGTGAAAAAAGAAGGCGTGCCGAGGAACTACCAGAGCACCATGAAACCAGACTTGCTGCTAAAAGAGAAAGTGAAAAAAGAAGGCGTGCTGAGGAATCACAAGAACAGCAAGAAATCAGGCTTGCTGCTGATAGAGAAAGTAAGAAAAGAAAGCGTGCCGAGGAATCAGAGCAACCTGAAAGTTATCACCTGGCATTCAGGTACAGCCCAGTCGATGATTATAGCTTGAGTAGATGTGTTCAAATCGGGACAATGTCTAAAATTTTTCCCTATTGCAAGGCCTTGAAATTCAGTGATGAAACAATGGGAATGTGTTGCGCCTCAGGAAAAGTTAAACTTCCTCTATTGGCTGCACCACCAGAGCCATTGAAGACTTTCCTTACTGGAACTACGTCAGAATCTAAGCGTTTTTTGTCACAAATCAGAAAATACAACTCATGTTTCTAAATGACGTCGTTTGGAGCCCAAATCGAAAATCCAGATCAATTTATGTCTACTTTCAAAGTAAAAGGGCAAATTTATCATAGAGCAGGGTCCCTTCTACCATTCTCAGGCGAGAATCATAAATTTTTACAATTGTACTTCATCAGTGATAGAAATTCTGAATTGAATGCACGTTGCGAAATTTCTCCCAACGTTGAAAGGACAATCGTTTCCCAATTGCAACATCTTTTCCAGGAAAATAATAATTTAGTACCTCTGTTCAAAACAGCCATCGATTTGATGCCTACTGATACGCATAAAATTGTTATTTCCGCTGACAAAACGCCTCCTGGCCAACATGTGCGTAGATACAATGCTCCAATTATCGACGAAGTGGCAATCGTTATGGTCGGTGATCAGTTTTTACCTCGAGATATTATTCTTCATAAGCGAAACGCTCAGTTGTTAAGAATTGCTGAAACTCATCGATGCTACGATGCCCTACAATATCCTATCATTTTTTGGGATGGAGCCGACGGCTATCACTTTAATATTAAATTGATGAATCCAGCCACTAACAAAGAAATGAATAAGAAATGCAGTGCAATGCATTATTATTCCTATAGACTAATGATTCGGCAGGATGAAGAAAATTATATTTTAAAATGCCGTGAGTTGTTTCACCAATTCGTCGTTGATATGTATGCTAAAATTGAATCAGAACGTTTGCTATATATCCGCCTGAATCAGACCAAGCTCCGCCCTGAACAATACATTCATTTGCGAGGTGCAGTTATAAATGACGGTAATACCACAAACGTTGGAAGATTAACAATTTTACCTTCGTCATATGCTGGCAGTCCCCGTCATATGCATGAATATGCTCAAGATGCTATTGCGTATGTTCGTCTCTATGGTCGTCCAGATTTATTTATTACATTTACATGTAATCAATCTTGGGACGAGATACTGCAGCTTTTACTTCAAGGACAATCGGCGGTTCATAGACATGACATTACGGCCCATGTCTTCCGGCAAAAGTTGAAATCACTGATAAACTACATAGTAAAACTTGAAGTGTTTGGGTCAGTGCGATGCTGGATGTACTCAGTGGAATGGCAAAAACGAGAATTGCCACACGCACATATATTAATCTGGCTACATAAAAAAATTACTTCGAACGAAATTGTTGATGTGATTTCCGCTGAAATACCTGATGAAAATGTCGATAAGGGGTTACATGATATTATTGTAAAAAATATGATACATGGACCTTGCGGTGCACTGAACGAAAATTCACCATGCATGGCCAAAGGAAGGTGCACAAACAATATCCTCGACTTTTAGTATCCAACACAATTACTGGCAATGATGATTACCCACAATATAGAAGAAGATCTACTGAAGATGGCGGTAAAACAGCAATAATAAAGAAGCGTAACGGTACCACCATCGAAGTAGATAACCATTGGGTTGTTCCATATTCCCCATTATTATCAAAAACATTTAATGCACACATAAACGTTGAATACTGTAACTCCGTAAAGGCAATCAAATACATATGTAAATACGTCAACAAAGGCAGTGACATGGCAGTTTTTGGCTTGCAGCCCGAAATCAAAGATATCGACGAAATCGTACAATATCAGGCTGGAAGATACATAAGCAGTAATGAAGCTGTTTGGTGAATGCTTTCATTTCCGATACATGAACGTAGTCCAGCTGTTGTTCACTTAGCGGTACATTTACAGAATGGTCAACGTGTTTATTTCTCGGAAACCAACGTGCAACAAAGAGCCCTGAATCCACCGGATACAAAGTTAACCGGTTTCTTTTCGCTTTGCAAAAATGATTCTTTTGCAAAAAAACTGCTGTATACTGAAGTGCCTTCGTATTACACGTGGAATACTAAAAATAAAGTATTTGAACGTCGAAAACAGGGTAAGTCAGTCGACGGCCAACCTACCATCTTCAAAGATACCATGATAGGAAGACTACACCGTTCACCCCAATCAACATGAATGCTTCTTTCTACGCCTGCTTTTGGTGAATGTACCCGGTCCGACATCCTTTGAGTATTTGAGAACTGTAAACGGTACTATACATGACACTTACCATAGTGCATGCCAAGCTCTGAATTTATTGGAGAATGACCAACACCGGGATAACTGCATCAATGACGCGTGCGAAACGTCAACCCCAAGTCAAATTCGTGCATTGTTTGGCATCATTTTAACAGCTTGCTCTCCATCAGCTCCTACAGAGTTATTGGAAAAATATAAGTCAAAAATGTCCGAAGATATACTCCATCGAAAACAGTTAGAGACGTTAGATATGACTTTTGATTTTACATCAGAAATTTATAACTAGACTTTAGTTATTATAGAAGATTTGTGCGTACGTATGGCAAACAAACCTCTTCAGGATTTGGGAATGCCTTCACCTAACCGTATCGCTGCTGTTTCGACATGTGTAGAATTGGATCGTGAACAAAGTTACAGTACGATTGATCTATTGTCGTATGTACAAATAACATTTCTAAGTTAACGTCGGAACAAAAAGACATTTATGATACGATAATGCATTGTGTCGATAACAACGTTGGAGAAATTTTCTTTTTGGATGCGCCAGGAGGTACTGGTAAAACGTTTGTGATAAAACTGATTCTGGCATCAATTCGATCAAAAAATGATATAGCGTTGGCAATTGCGTCGTCCGGAATAGCCGCAACATTGCTGCCTGGTGGAAGAACTGCTCATTCCGCTTTGAAATTGCCTCTGAATTTGCATTCTACAGAAACTCCCACGTGCATTATTTCCAAATCATCTTGGATGGGTAAAGTATTGCAGCAATGCAAACTTATTATTTGGGATGAGTGCACAATGGCACACAAAAAATCGCTCGAGGCTCTGGATCAATGCTTGAAAGATTTTCGAGGGAAGTCGAAACCCTTTGGCAGCACATTAATATTGCTTGCGGGAGATTTCAGGCAAACATTACCTATAATACCTAGATCAACTCCTGCAGACGAAATGAATGCTTGCCTGAAAAATTCTAATTCTATTAGTTCTAAAAATTCGTCTAAAATTATTAGTCTAAAAATTCTATTTATGGGCACACGTAAAAACATTAAAATTAACTACAAATATGCGTGTCCGATTGCAAAACGATGACTCTGGTCAAACATTTTCAGATCAATTGCTGGCAATTGGAAACGGAAAGCTCCCAGTAGACTCAATTTCAGGACGTATACAACTACCTGCTGATTTCTGTAATTTAGTGACGTCCAAAAATGAATTGATTGAAAAAGTGTTTCCGAATATTCTAAAAATTATAAAAATAATAAATGGCTAAGTGAAAGAGCGATTCTCGCACCCAAAAATATAGACGTCCACGAAATCAACAATATTGTTTTGACCAAGATTCGAGACCAGGCAGTCCTTTACAAGTCAGTCGACACAGTTTTGGAACCAAATGAAGCGGTTAATTATCCATCTGAATTTTCAAATTCCGTGGATCTTTCAGGGTTTCCACCACACGTGCTACAACTAAAAATAGGCGTACAATAATACTTTTAAGAAATATCAACCCACCAAAGCTTTGCAATGGCACGCGACTTGCCGTAAAAAAACAATGGAAAACCTAATAGAGGCCACAATCTTGACAGGGCCTTTTGAGGGTGAGGCTGTTCTTATTCCTCGCATTCCCATGATTCCAACGGATCTGCCTTTTCAATTTAAAAGATTGCAATTCCCAATTCGATTAGCATTTGCAATCACCATTAACAAAGCTCAAGGTCAATCATTAGAAAAATGTGGTATAGATCTTAATACTGATTGTTTTTCCCATGGACAATTGTACGTTGCATGTTCGAGGGTCGGTAAACCTGACAATCTATTTATATGCAGCGACAATTGGACAGCGAAGAATGTTGTATATTCGCAAGTTTTACGCAGTTAATTTGTATTGTATCTATCTATCTATCTATCTATATAAAAACGAGTTGTGTGTATGCATGTTTGTTTGTTTGTAAAAAGAGCGTTTGCATATGACGTCATTATTAGTACATACGGCTTTGTATATGCACAGACAATGGGAAAGCCAAGAATGTATATGCACAGACAATGGGAAAGCCAAGAATGTTGTATATTCGCAATTTTTACGTAGTTTGAAACGCATATATAAATCTATCTATATTCACAGGTGGGACACAGGGACACAACTACAATGGCGCGTAACTAATATGGCGCGTAACGACTTACGCGCGCGGGGGGGCTTGGGGGGGGGGGGCGCGAAGCGCCTCACCAACTAGGTCTTCACCAACCCAACAGCTAGTATATATATATATATATATATATATATATATATATATATATATATATATATATATATATATATATTATAGTTTATGTTTGGTTTTAGGGTGTGCACTGGTGATTTTGATGGATGGTAGACTGAATAGTTTTAATTTCATGACTTGTTTTGGTTCACGAACCCTCGTGAACCAAAACAAGTCATTTAAAAATGTTGTTCCATAATATCAAAAGTTCTTACGGATCTTCTACGAACGCAAAAAATTGGCTTGCACTGGTCGTACAAATACAGATATTAAGAAGTGTACTAACTTGAACAATTTACAGTTTATTTGTATTACAAACAAAAGACAATGTCTCCAAAAAATAAAATGCATAAGAAAGATGCAACTAAGTTAATAATCAGTCTAGCATCTATTCAACAAAATTAAGAAGTTAAGTAGTCGATATTAAGAAGTGTACTAACTTGGAACAATTTACGATTTGTTTGTATTACAAAAAAAATAATATCCCCAAAAAATAAAATGCATAAGAAAAATGCAACTAAGTTAATACTCAGTCTAGCATCCATCCAGCAAAATTCAGTTTTAATAAATCGGAATCCGAAGAAAATCTTTTAACATTTCTTTGAAATGTCGTAAAAAAAAGGTTAAAACACCGTGAATTCCGCCACAAATTAGCTACACAAACGTCTTTTATAAGATTTAAATGCTAAATACAAATTGCAATTCTTTTTCTCAAATTTTGTATAATTTTAACTTGAATCAAATAGTTCATGATAGCGAACTGTAAGTAAGGAGCGAAGCGACTCAATAGTAACCGAAACCCTAAAAAATTGAATTTTGTTTCAATAGTTATATCAAAAGAATCAGCTTATTGTGCTGATAGTTAGTGTTCTTCATCAAAAGCTACGAGCCTGAGAAATTTCGCCTGATTTCTGAAAAGGGGGGGGGGGACATCCCCGAAAAGTCAACAAATCTTAATGAAAATCATTTCATCAGGTTCTGCATATCCGAGAACTTGTTGTAGAAGTTTAAGCTCTCTTCTGCAAAAATGTGGAATTTTACATTTTTTGCAAGGAGAAAGATCACGAATACGTGTTTATTTGTTGTTAGTTTTCTGAATGGGTGATTATATCGAACCAACAGTAGAATATTATTCGAAAAGGACTCATTCGAATGCAAATTAAAAGTTCTATTGGCCCTTTCTAAAAGTTCTAAGTGACCAAAAAGATTGTAGGGCAACTAACCCCCACCCCTGACGCGCATCTTTTCCCCTAAATTGTCTGGTCAAAATTTTGAGATACAAGGCCTTAACCATCGAAAGAATATGCCCCGACAGACCCTGGGGGTACGTCTTTAAGTTATAAAATTTGCCCAATATTTATGTATAGTATTTGTTATTGCTTAGTTTGCATACATTTTTCGGCTGAGGGATGAGTGGTGAAATTCCTGCTTGGGGAATTTTACGCAGGGAAAATTTTGCATGGGGAGAGTATTTTACGGGGGGGGACTTTTCACAGGAAATTTTACACCCGGAGGATTTGCCAGAATTCCTATTCGAAATCCTTTTTATTTGTTTTACTTTCACTTTATTGACTCAATTCTAGGTATGGATATGTAAAGGATAATTGTCCGGTGTAAATTTTTCATCGGGATTGAGTTGTCTTGAGGATCTTTCTGTTGGGTGATTTTTCGGTGGAGGGGGAGCCGGATTTCATGACACTATTTCAGAAACCATCAGAAATTAAACTAGAAAAGTTTTTTTTTTTACTGAAAGTAGGCAGCAACATTAAAACTCAAAACAAACAGAAATTATATACGTGTATAAAGGGGGCTACCCCCTCCTCAACATCTTACTCTCTATGCTAAAGTTGGAATTGTGTCCCAATTTCTTAATAACGACTCATGAAACACAAGGGTCGTTTAATTAGAACAATAAAAAGATTTTCTTAAAGTACTAAAACACATCAGGATGAAGAGCGAGGTTTTGAGGAGGGGAACCCCCTTCGTGTAGGCTGTAATTTCTGCTCGTTGTCAGTTTTAATGTTGCTCCTTAATTTCCGTTGAAATAACCTCAGTTGAAAACGATAAATAAAAGTTCAAATAAGGATAAATCCTTTTAACTGATATTTTCACACAGATGTGAGTTTTTCTGTTGGTGAAGGTCACGGTACATGTAACAGAAATATCCAGTGTTTTTTTGTGAATTATCACAATATTAAAAGGATTTATCACTATTTGGTCTTTCATTTATCGTCATGGAAAGGCAGTGTGGTCTTTGAAATTATCTACTAGTTGGTATTTTTAATTTAATTCGAATAGTAACAATTATTTCTCTGTCGTAAGTGTTAATATTATTCAAACTCTTGTATAAAAACGGCTCTCGTGTTTCCATATTTCTTGGTAATCTTGCATCGACTATTTCTGGTAATATTGCTTCAAGTTTTTATAATTTTGGTAGCATTTGATTCTGCCAGAATTTTTTATCATGATTGATTTTCTCAATAAATGGATCGTCTTTGCCGAAAAAAAACAACAACGAAATTGCCAGAATCTATTTACAACTTTCTAATTGTGTTGCGAGAGCAACACTTTGGTTTTGTCCCGTTTTTTTTTGTTTTTTTTTTTTTTTTTTCCTATGCCGCCGATCTCAGCTTATTCCTGGAAACTGGTAAGGGTCTAACCTGTGCGGTTTTTACGGAAAGTGTGGACCTCAGGCCGGATTGATGAATATGACATTACATTTTGGAAAGCTCCGTAGAACTCTTGCCTGGGGCCAAAAAGGATGGTTTTTGCTTGTCCTCGAGCCAGAGCCTATGGTGTGCGAAGTGAAGTGGAGTTATATAGCCTATGTCAGAGAGGAGTATCTGAAGTTGTGCAGCCAAGCTTTCGTTTCATCAAACCATGTTTCTGCTTTCGAGTGGAAAGCTCCGTTCTAGCAGGCAAGCAGGCAGGCACCAGTTTCAAATTGAAGATGGACTAAAATCTATAAGTGTTAAATATATGCGGTAGTTCCCCGGCCCCACAGCCAATATATCTTCTTTGAGTGATAAATAGAAAAATTTACAGGAACAAAAAAGTGCGATTTTCCCACGGGTCCGAAAGTGCTGCCATCTATTGTTTCTAGCCATTTCTGTTCGTGATTTCAGCTGACTTTACCATTCTTTTTTTTTCTACTTGGGATTGCAATAGAGAAATGGTATCAGATATACCTCTTAAACTTTAAAAGTTCTCTCATTGCTAAAGAAATTAGAGCTTATCCTTTGCTCCTTTCTAAGTGGTGGTGTTAGAAAGTTGGCCTCCGGCAAAAAAGTCAACTTTTGAACTAAGACAGATAGAATTTTTTTTTCAATGACAATCGATAGACCTTGATGAGCTGATCAAATTATATGTCATCCATTTTTTTGTTACAAAAATTCCTTCATGACATACACCAGTTTGAAAGTTTCAAGGGGTTGACAACTTCAGTGGTAAGGTACACACTTGAACCAAAAATAGGCCGATACCAATTGTGAGATATGTAGGGGACTTCCAAGCAACAGTCGATTATTAGCTTATAATCATCTTTGGCAATGAGGGGTTTGCAACTTTTGCTGATTGGTGTACCTATTATCTGTTTCTGGTGTAATTGATGGTAAGAACAACTTGGTTCCCGATTGTAAGACATGTAGGGGAGTTGTAAGTAATAATCGGCTGTTAGGCTACAATGACTTCAGCGACAAGGGGTTTGCAACTTTTGCTAGTTGGTGTACCCATTATTTGTTTCCGGTGAACTTGGATGTATATCACGGGAGAGGGACTTGTAAGTAAGAATCGGTTGCTAGAAGAGGTTCATCAGAGGCTAAAAATTTGTGCAAATTGGTGCACATCTATGGTATTTGATCCTGAAAAGTCACGAATAGCTTTATAATACCAACTAGATTATATAAGATAATGTTCCAAGTTTCCATCGGTCACGATGTCTACGATTGAAAAGGATAAAGTTCAACTGGCTGCAAACTCAATTTAGTCCCTTCTTCCGATATTCTTTTGCTGTTGTTTTTTCAACGCTGAAGAACTTGATCATGTGATTACTGATTGTGTTCTGCTTTGAATATGCCGTTTTGAATGCTTTGATAGTTTTGACAACTTCAGAATTTAACCGATAGCGAAGAAACAAAACCAAAGTGTTGCTCTCGCAACACTTTTATCGGCGAAGCCGGACAAAGGTTGCCGCAACACTTCACGTTGCCCAGGCAACGTAGGTCTAGTTGCATTTGTATTTGGTAGAAATAATTATATATCCGTGATCTTTCTTGCGACAAAAATGCAACATTCCTCACTCTCGTTGAAATCTACCCCTTGTTAATGTGTAGTACTTGTTATCGGGATAAAAGACATGTTTGACCTTTCGTGTCAACTAGTTTTAAAAAAATCCACAAAGAAGTTCTTAAAGAATAGTAAAGAACTACACCAAACCGAAAATGAGCAGAAAAAGATCAAATAATTTTTCAAGCACAAAACTACCATAAATCACTAAAAATAATTAAAATGATACCCATAACTGTCAGAAATTACATTAAATAACCGATTCAAACTTAAAACGAGCAGAAATTAAGAGTAGTAGGACTGACACCCCATGTGAATTCTATTGGAAGGAACATACTTTACACTTTATTAAGAACATTCCTTGGTTTCGAGCTTTTTTTATATGTCTCCTATTATTGAAAAAATTCCAAATGGCTAAAAATACAAAATACTAAAATGACTGGAAAAAAATATGGATTGACAGTTTAATGTATATGCATTCCTGTTTTTCTTTTATTCAATTTCTTTTTTTTTGTTAATTGACAAAAAAAAAATTAAAATCTCCGTTTTTCTCTGTAAGAATCTAGATTTTGATTTACCAGCTGAAGCCGTAATACTAGATGCTCTGAAAGTTTCAATTTAGCCCCATTACTCGTTCTAGAGATATTGATGACACGTCTTATTGACAACCAATATGCACATACCGCCTTTTGATTTAGTTTTAAAGTAGCATAAATTTTCAATTAAAGTTTTTACTGTATGCTCTATTCTGATCCTAAGATATCCTGCCTGAATATATTGACAACCTAGATGCTCTTAAAACTATGATTACCCACATGTATAAAGTGTGTTGATTCAGTTCGACTCTGGCCTCACTTTCCCTTGAAAGTTTTACTAATACCTTTAGCATTAGCAATAGTGGAGTCATAGTAGCAGAAGTAATAGTAGGAGCACAAGGAGTAGCATTAGTGATTGTAGTTGCAGTATTAGTAGTAGTAGTAGTAGCGGTAATAGTATTCACATTGTGCACTTTTCGCCTAGTCGATGACATGCATGGACATAGTGTACCTTTATTTAGCTGAACGTCTACCTTAACAATATCTGAAAGTTACATTAGTAGCCTTAGTAATAGTGGTAGTAGTAGCAGTGGCAGTAGTAGTATTACTGCTGCTTAAAGTATGCGAATGATGCTTTTTTATTAGTTTAACATACCCCCAAATATGACCTGTATGTTTCAATCTAATAATTTTGGGTTTGAATTTAGTTCAACATGCTCTTTATAATGCCAAAATTCCTTTAACATACATGGTCCAAAACATGGACTATTGTTCGGATATTGTTGCCCTCGCAGCGCCTTTTGTTTAGTTCCACTTTCCTCTTAACACGCTCTGAAAGTTTCAACTTAATGTTCCAAGCTATTCATTAGAAATACCTTGTATCTCCTATTTGCAGTCAGAATCCACATAGTGCGCTTTGATTAGTTCAAAATCCATCTGAATCCTCCCTGAAAGTTCAACGTTAATGTTCAAAGTCTCAATAGAAATATTAGGCGTATCAGTAATAATAGTAGTAGTTTGTGCATAGTACCTTCGGGTTAGTTCCAAATCCTTCTCAATATGCCCTGAAATTTTTATCTTAGATAATCAAAGTTGTTTCTAAAATATTGCTTATGTGCCCTTTTGACAGCATATAGGTTACGTATTTTGATTCAGTTGAAACTCTCTCATTGGATATAGTGTATTTTGATTTAGTTCAACCCCCCCCTCAGCATTCCCCGAAAGCTTCACCTGACTGCCTTTGGCGTTTTTGGACACCAATGGCCAGACATGCTCCTCTTTCCAATAACTAATACTATAAATAAATAATGGGTGAATTGAACAACTTACAGCACTTCCCAAGAGGGGTGAGGGATGGTTGAGATCCCACGAGGCATAGTTATTGAACCTTTCAACAACGCCGAGCAAAATTAATTCAAGCTAAGCAGAAAATAAGAGGTATGAGAAAATAAAGTGCTTTCTAAAGATCAGAACCCATTTTGTATTTTACTAAAAACGAAACATATTTTAGTTGTTTCTTCTTTTTATTAATGTAATAAATTCAAAATTATTAAGGCTTTCCGGAATGACTAACAAGATATATATCAAACTGTCAATCAATATTCATTGTTTGGTTTTTCAGTAATCTTGATACTGATGGTGATTTTTTTTTCTCTCTTTCTTTGATATTATAATATTACGAGAAATAAGAACTCGAAAAAAGGATTTTTTTTCAGTAAAGTGCATATTATATTCTGGTCTTGAAAGGGCACGAGGGCGTCAGCCCGATTCTCCTTAGGCTCTGCTCAATTTAGGTTTGACTGTAATTTATTGGAATTTCTGTTCCAATTATTTATAGATGGTGTTTTAAGATAAATTTACCCCTGAATTTTTTTTTCTGCTTATCTTCAGATAATATAGCTCTGTACTTTTCTTTTGAAATAGTTCTGTGTGGGATTTTTTCTTGCTAATAGAAGTGAATAGTTAATGCATACATGGATAAAACAGCATAACAATATTGTTTATACAATTCCACCTTTAAAAAAATTAATGTGCAACCTAGGGTTTAAAAATTTGAAAATATTGTCAGTTACTTAAAATATACTTCAATTATCCTAGAAACAGTATGCACAATTTAGCTCTTATAAATTAATCACCAAAGGTAGAATGATAAAAATCAAATTTAGAGGAACAATAAAATCCACAATCTTGAAAGCTGCATTATTTGCAACTGTTATATATAAGGCAAAGTGATTCATTTTGAGTGAATTATACATTTTTTTTAGATTTATCTATTGTAACGTCTTGTGAAAAGGATGTCAGCCAACAAAGATGCGGAACACCTTGCATGCCTGATCTGATAAACGTATGTCTAAAGCAAGAAATGATTGTGGATTGTCAGGAGAATGAGCTGCCACGTAACATTTATGCATTTGCTGAAAATGATATGGTAAAACAGGAGATTTGTCGCACTGTAGAAACGTCTTTTGAAGATACATCTGAGAAAGCCTTGCTAAAGAGATCTCATCCGTCTGATCATCAAAGAACTCCTATTGGAAGAAAATTTATCAAATGTGATATATGTGAGAAATGTTTTACTTCAAGGTCGAGTTTGTTCTATCATAAAAAAGCTCATAATGGAGAAACACCTTTCAAATGTGATATATGTGAAAAAAAATTTCGACAAAAAACCCACCTATCTAATCATCAAAGAACTCATACAGGAGAAAAACCTTTCAAATGTGATATATGTGAGAAAACTTTCCGCCAAAAATTTACCCTTTCTAATCATCAAAGAATTCATACTGGAGAAAAACCTTACAAATGTCATACATGTGAGAAAAGTTTTTCTTCAATTTCAGGTTTATCTCATCATCAAAGAACTCACAGTGGAGAAAAACCTTTCGAATGCGACTTATGTGAAAAACGTTTTAGTAGACCTTCGTATTTGTCTGAACATCAAAGATCTCATACTGGAGAAAAACCCTTCGAATGTGATATATGTGAGAAAACTTTCCGCCATAAAAACGCCCTATCTAATCATCAGAGAATTCATACTGGTGAAAAACCTTTCAAATGTCATATATGTGGGAAAGGTTTCACTTCAAATTCCAATTTATCTTATCATCAAAGAACTCGTAGTGGATGTATGAGAAAAAATATTCCACCAAAATAGACATATAAATAATTTCTCAGGAAGAGGTTAGAGTATTAAGCTGAAACTGTTCGGTCATGTTTAGTCAACTGAAATGTACTATACGAATCCTACTACTACTACTACCACTATTAATTCTACTTGTATTACGACTGCTACTGTTGCTAAGGTAAACATTTTAAGAAATGATGAGGGTAGTTTTGCCCTAAATCAAAACCCACTATGTGAGTCCAGCTTGACAAAAGGATCAAGGGGCAAAAATGCGTTTTTTTTGAAAACTTGACAAAAGGATCAAATGATATAATATTCAGCAAAGAATATTAAATTGAGAATATAAGGGCAAATTGAAGATTATGTTGAATTAAATAAGAAAAAATGTACTCATGGGTTTGTTAAAAAGATGTATCAGCAGCATCCCAGCAATGCCTATGGACATTAGACTAAAACTTTCAGGGTTACTAATATTATTTACCTACTATTACTGAAGTTGCCTGCTATGCAACTTCTACAACTGCTGCTCCTCATCTCACTGCTAAACCTAGTGCATTTTTATTAATATTCTTAGTCGGTATCCTAAACGTTTCCTCCCTAAGACACCATCTATTGCTTCACGAAGAATTTTCCTAAATCATCCCATCAGTTTATTACATGCTCAGATTTTAGGCCTTTCAGTTAAGTTTTTAAATGTTTCTGAAAAGTTTCCTCAAATCCGAATCCTGGATTTTACCAACATCATAACTTCTGTCATAAGCCTAATTAGAGCATAGCTAAAACAGAATGTCTCTGTGAGAGGCAAAGCTGGCATAGCTTTTTGAAAGTCGTATAAAAAAATGATTATATTCACTTCTTCATGGGCCATTTTAAGGTAATTGGAGACCAAAAAATGATTCAAAAATTTACTACCTTCCTAATTATCAGTTTTGGATAAACCATTGACACTACTAGAGGGTTACCTTAACTTATAACGTCAATGACAGTACTCTTATATACACTAGTGTCTTTTATCAATCCTTCCTGTCTCCGGTTTAGAATAACACAATCACTTAAGGTTAGCTTGATCATTATCATGTGAGTACCAAGTTAAATTATCAGTTATTTTGTCACCAAATGTTGTATTGGTTATAACGGGATTGTTATGCGTAAAAAATTTTTTGCAGCCAATAACTGTTACTATCTTTTCCTTATATCAAATTTGCTTAGGCTGGGATACCATCTGTGTATATTCCTATTGACCTGGTAGAAAAATTCCCTCATAAAAATACCCTAGTTTTACCTGGAATCCTGTCTATTTGTTCCCGTAGCTGTAACTAAAGTTCATCCGAGTCACTACTATCTCCATCAGTTGGATCTACAGGAGCCTATACTGTTATGACTGTCCACAAGGGGTATTAGCCTTACTCTTCTTTTTGGTACTCTGCTTGTTTTAAGTTTGAATTGGTTATAATTTCAGTTATTTTCGGGTTTCATTGATTTGGGTTTGATTTGTTAAAAATATCAGCAGTTCAAACTCTTCAAACCCAGGAAAACACTGCTCAAATTTTGCAATGTGTTTGCAAACTCTGCTAACCCAAAAACACACGGCTTCAAACAAATCAAGGAATGGTTGTCAGGGTTCGACACGAATATCGCGATTAAAATATGGGATTCATATATATCCTCCCCGAGAAGTGTGCAGAACTAGAGGTCCATAAATATTGAGATGTTATGCTCAACTCGAACACAGTTTGTTTTTGTTTGAGTTATGTTTACATAACTCAAACAAAACTTACCTGGACATTTTTAAAAACTCGGCATGGATTTTTCACCTGCGGCTGGAGTTGTATTTGGATGGTTGTTGTTGCCTTGGGGGTGTCTGGGAGAAGGTGATTTTTTTTCAACTAATTTATTCGTTTAGGATGTTTCTAGGAATGATTATGTAGGTAATCGCTACGCGTTGAAAAAAAATTAATTTTTGTCCTTGTGTAGTGATATATTTTTGTAATGGTTTCTATTTTTTGTTTATTCTGCTCATATAAAGTCAAACAGTATCTTGCTGTAGGCTCTAGTGAGCAAAATATGTTGTGTTTGAAAACGCTGTCTTCTTCCTGAAACAATAGAGGCCAATATCTTACAAACGTGGAATTTGAAAGAACAAAATCTAGTTGTTCTTTTATGTTCTTGTCTGAAGATGCCTAAATACTTAGGACGGTGACAAGCAGTAAAACTCATTTTTCCTTTCACTTTTGTTGGTTTTTTCTTTACTTGCGTGCAGTTATTTATTAATAACTATTAATAATTATTTATTAATTCAGTTGAATTTGATGCTTGTCTGTGGTATGATTTCTTTTGTTGTTTGAAAAAGGTAGGCTATTAGAGTTTTAAATCATTTGCGAATAAACTCTTCTTTAATAGTCTATGACTACAGACTCAGTTCAATACCAACTGGAGAAAGAACCCTCAAATGACCGTCCTTCTGTTCAAATAAGATTTTATTTGTGTCATAGGAAGTGCCATAGCCCTGGCTAAGTAAAGAACGAAATGGGCTGTTTGTATTATATGTTCTTTAACTTATTATGGAAAGAGTTGTTGAAAATTCGGAGAGGACTCATTTGATTGGAAATTAAAAGTTCTAGTACCTTTTTCAACTGTCCAAAGTAATTGGAGTGCAAGCCCCCCCCCCATGGTGTTCTGGTGTTAAAAGTGATTGGAGTACAAGTATCCCCCGCGTCCCTTTTTCCCTAAAAGATGTCGACCCTTTTGATATCACATTTCCTGTTATATATCCTTTCAGTGACTTACCGGATCTGGGCAATTTCCACAAACATAGTAAACGTTTTTTTTTAGCCCCCATTAAAAAAAAAGACGGAAAGCCTGGTTTTGAAGGGGTTTGTCTTATTTCCCTCATTCATATATCCTTGAAACTATATGAAATTTTTCCTTCTAGACTGGGGATTATTCTACCACTTTTTGAACTGGTGTCATTCAGAAACCTCAATTTTACTTTTGCTTCCTATTACCTTTTTTTGTTATCGAATCTTTTATGAAAATCTCGAAAGGCATAATTTCTGGTTGGACAT
>NC_088870.1:29956286-29982799 GCF_032884065.1 Artemia franciscana
ATTTTGCAAAAACAATTTTGCCCCAAAGAGGGCCAAGAATCTATTGATTTAAAATTCTATATAACCCAAACAGTTTAAAATTATCAAAAAGCCATATATTGAGCGTCCCAGCTAAAGAGGTTGTAATGCCGTGCAGTGGCATATTCGTCCCTAAATAATACCGTAGTCCATACAGAATAAATGGTTCATTTTTTAACTTTCAACAAGCCTTCAGATAAATATAGAATAGGCATAAATATTCTCTAATGTCCCTTAATTTGGACTAATCCGAAATATAGGTGCTGTGGGGTAATAGCTCCTCTCTTATTACTATCAGGGAATTCCCCACCAAGGAGGAGGGATGTTTTACCAGGCAATTTGCTTTACCGACATTTTGAATATTAGTAGTCGCAAGAGGTCAAAGACACAAGAAGCTGCAGTTATAGTCGCATGTTGCATAGGTACAGTTGCAAAAAGTCACAGGCTCAGTCGGAAGTAATTGCAGTCACAAGTCGTACTTATCTTATTTTATCTTATGATATGCTTTATATATGAGTTAAATAAAAAAAAACGAGTTTTTTCAGCTGAAAGTAAGGAGCGAACTTAAAACGAACAGAAATTACTCCGTATATGAAAGGGACAGTTCCCTCCCAAACGCCCCGCTCTTTACACCAAAGTTTGACCCTTTCTTACAACTCTACTTTTTTAAACAATAAAGAAAACTTCTCGTAAAGAGCGGAGGGAAACAGTCCCCTTCATATGAGAAGTAATTTCTGTTCGTTTTAAGTTCTTATGTCGCTCCTTACTTTCAGTTAAAAAAACTTGTTTTTTTTTATTTAATTTCTGAACGTTTTTGAATTAATACATGTTTTGATTTTGGCTCTCCGCACATGAATAATTAAAACGAAATTTGCATATTTTTTGGGGCTAAATGGCTTTCTCATAGTTTTGATCAAAGGGGCGGAGTAGAAGGCCTATTTGCCCTCATATTTTTTGGTTGCTTAGAAAGGCAACTAGAACTTTTAATTTGTTTTACGAACGTTTTTATTAGTAATAAATATATGCCACTTACGAATCAACTTACGTAACGAGCTTTTATATTCGTATATTTTTATTACGTATATGAGAGGGTTCTCCCCTCGTAAATACCTCATTCTTTACACCAAAGCTTAAATTATATTTCAATTCTTTAAGAGTGACCCCTGAATCACAAAGGTCGTAGAATAAATAGTTGAAATTACAAAAAAATACTTTAGCGTAAAGAGCGAGGTATTTAGGAGGTGATGAACCTCCTCGTGTGCGTAATAATTTCTGTTTGTTTTAAGTTTTAACGCTGCTCCTTAATTCCAGTTGAAAAAACTTTTTCATATTTATTATTCACTGTTTTTTTTTTTTTTTAAGGAATGCTAGAAAAATCCTGCAAGGTGATGAACCTCTTCGTGTGCGTAATAATTTCTGTTCGTTTTAAGTTTTAATGCTGCTCCTTACATCCAGTTGAAAAAAACTTTTTCATATTTATTTTTCATTGTTTTTTTTTAAGGAATGCTAGAAAATCCTGCACCCCCTTCAAGGAATTTCTTTTCCCACATGATAAATTCTCCATGAAAAAGATAATCCCACGTAACCCCCTCCCCCCCCCCTCAATCAGAAAAAGTCCCCCTGGAAACGTCTGTACACTTCCCAATAACCATTACTATATGTAAACAATGGTCAAAGTTTGTAACTTGCAGTCCCTCCTCCAGAGATTGTGGGGGAGTAAGTCATCCCCAAAGACATAGTTATTTGGTTTTTCGACTTTGCTGAACAAAATGACTATCTCAAAATTTTGATCCGGTGACTTAGGGGAAAAATGAGCGTGGGGAAGGGCAGAGGTGCCCTCCAATTTTTGTGGTCACTTAAAAAGGGCACTAGAACTTTTCATTTCCGTTAGAATGAGCCTTTTCACGACATTCTAGGACCACTGGGTCGATACGATCACCCCTGGGAACAATTTTCTGAATGACCATTATGTTTCCAGCCTAGATACCTGAATCTTACTTATAGTTCATGTCGGAAAAAACAGATTGGTAAAATATAATGGAAATTTTAAAAAAAGACTTCTTGTAGTTTCTTTAGTTAATGAAGAAAACAATTCGTTTGTTATCCTTCTTGTCATAAAAAAATGTTGATAGTCCAGCCACTGATAAGAAGCAAACAAGAGATAAAGGGTTAACAAAAGTTCTGCAAAGAAGATAATGCTAGTCGGTGTAAAATTTTCAATATCAAATCAGCATACTTGGTCTAATTTCTTATTTGACCTTTCAGATACTTTGTAAGTTAATTTTAAGCTTTATTTTCAGTATCAACATAGCTTCTATTAAGAGTCGGGCTATAGGAATATGATGACACATATTCCTATATGCTATAGGAATATGATGAAACTGAAAATGGTCTTTTATTCTGTGTGTTTATACTTTAAATATAAAGGAATATGTAGAACAAGAGGGTTGAGATTAAGCTGAGGTGAGAAATTAAGCTTCCTCTAGTAATTTTGAAGGGGTCATGCCTCATTTTTTCTCTAACTGTGATTAAATCTATATCTGCACCATAAGAGCCTCCAGAGTTCTTCCCCCATCCGATGGGACGGTCATAATTGCATCGCAGTAAGGCTCTTGATACTAGACAATCGTTTTCTACAACTTTTTGAAGTGCTTTAGCCTCGCATAAGAGGTCTAACAGGTCCGATAGAGGTCACCTCAAAACCACCTTATATTACGAATTTTTTTCCATTGTGTAACCAAAACGTACATTTTTTTTATGATTTTTCACATGATCAAGTTGGCAGAACGACTCTGCTGCCTGGCATTTTGAAAACAATGCAACTAAGATGTGATCTTACGCAACTATGTGATCAATAATCACATAATCAATGATTATTCATATAATCAAGTTGGCAGAACGACTCTGCTGCCTGGCATTTTGAATACAATGCAATTAAGAGGTGATCTTACGCAACTATGTGATCAATAATCACATAATCAATGATTATTCATATAATCAAGTTGGCAGAACGACTCTGCTGCCTGGCATTTTGAAAACAATGCAACTAAGGTGTGCCATTGAAGCTGTTTGAAATCTCTGATGTCATTTTAAAGGACTCAAAAAAAGCTATAGGTCCAATCATGAAATGTAACCGAGGATATATCATCTAAGATGTTTGTCAGATAATCTATTCAAGCAGTCCATTAAAGAAGTTCATCTCTAAATTCAACAGAACAAATTTGCTGAAAGCAAAAGCTGACTGCCACTAAAGGAAACATAAAGAAGTTCCACGGAGAAGTTGTCACAATGCCACCAGCAAACTCTTTCCAAGAGTTTGAAGTAGCACTGTGGGTTCACCTTCTCAAAAATGTAGGAAACAGAGTTACCAGACATCTGATATAAGATAGCGCAGCATTAAAAGCGAAAATGGACCGTTTTTTAGTGAAAAACATCAGAACTGCAATTTTTCGAAACATCGGGAAAATGTACTGATTTGAAAACTTCAATGCACAACCATCTGGGGAAAGTGCCAAAATGGCGCAAATGCGTCCTGTCTGAAAGCAAAAGCTTTGCTTCTCTATTGTCTTTGTGGTGGCTCTTTGTGTGCTTGGGGTTGGAATTGTAGGGATATATAAAATAAGAGAGGCTGAATCGGCTTGCATTTACCGAGGTTTACAAGAAAATATTATTTAAAACTAATTTTGACTGAGACCCCAAGGATTTACGACCCCAATTCACCATTGAATACCTCCCATTAAGAGTGCCAGAAAATGGAAAGAAATAAAAATGGAAAAGCATCAAAATAAAAACAACTTGCATTCCTTGAATCTTCCAAAATTATTGTTGTTTGTTTTTTTTTAACCAAACTGTTATTATTATTAATTATATTATTCATTTTTCTATTTATTATTATTATTTATTATATATTGATTGTTAATAAGATTGTTAATTGATTGTTTAATTAATTGTTAATTGTTAATTAACAAATTGATTGTTAATTGATTGTTAATAAGAATAATACTGCTGCGGTTAAGGTAGGAAATGAGGTTAGCAACTGGTTTTGTATTAAATCAGGAGTTAAGCAGGGTTGTGTTCTATCCCCCTTTATATGGATCATTTTGATGGACTTCGTCTTAAGGAGCACAGGAAAGGCAATTGGAGACCATGGAATCAAATGGGGAGGAAGAACGCTCCTGGACTTAGATTATGCTGATGATTTAAGCATATTAGATGAAAGTGTGAGCAAAATGAATGAATTTTTAGAGGTTTTACGAGTTCAGGGTGCTAAAATAGGCTTGAAAATTAATGTTAAGAAGACTAAGTCACTAAGGTTAGGAATAAGTGAAGATGAACAGGTGACCTTAGGTAACGAAAAGATTGATCAGGTTGGGAGCTTCAGTTACCTTGGTAGTATTATTAGTAAAGATGGTGGGAGCAGTGAAGATGTTAAAAGTAGAATAGCTAAAGCTCAGGGTGTTTTTTCACAGTTAAAAAAAGTTTGGAAGAATAGAAAGATAAGCCTACAAACCAAGATTAGAATATTGGAAGCTACAGTGATGACAGTGGTCAAATATGGCTCTGAAGCATGGACACTCCGAAAAGCAGATGAAAATTTACTAGATGTTTTCCAGAGAAATTGCCTACGGATTGTTCTGGGTACCCGGCTGACTGACCGTATTTCAAACAGTAGGTTGTACGAAAAGTGTGGTTCAATCCCGCTTTCTGGGGCTATAATGAAAGAAAGGTTGAGATGGCTAGGCCACGTTCTACGGATGAAGGATGACAGATTACCGAAGATTGTCCTTTTTGGCCAACCGTCTGGGGCTACACGGAAAGCAGGTCGTCCTTGTCTGGGTTGGGAGGATGTCATAAATAAGGATTTAAAGGAAATGGGAACTTCCTGGGAGGGTGTAAAGAGGGAGGCTTTAAATAGATTAGGTTGGAGGAGGAGCGTGCGTAGCTGTGTTGGCCTCAGGCGGCTTGGTGCTGCAGTGAGTTATTAGTAGTAGTAGTAGTAGTAGATTGTTATATTACATTTTATTATTATTATATTTATTATCATTTTTATTATATAATTATTATTAATGATATTTATTAGATATTTATTATTGTTATTATATAGTTATGTCAAATGCAGTTCTATCACTCTTGCAAAATTTTACTAAAACTCCAACTCCAAAGCCCTAGTTGGAAGTTAGTTAGGCTTGTCATAGAAAATTTGTGAGTCTACTGCTCAATAGGGACCTTCCTCAAGCCACTCAGCGTGTCCCAAAGTGGCAATAGGAGAACACACTACATATATGTAAGCTGCCTCCATAGGAAGCACGGACCAAAGAGGGACCTTTTTTCTGTAGTTCCATAATAGAAACAGGGGCACCCTCACCTGGGGCCATAAATAAAGGTGGAGGAGGAAGAAGGCCCCTCAAACGTACACTCAGCAGGGCCCAGCGGTGTGTGGACAAACCTTCTCCCAGTAATGGATTATATTGCATGGTAATGTATAACACCGTCGTGGGAGGATCCTCCATAGGAGGACAACTGAAGAAGGGGTTAAGATCCAGATCTATGGACAGCAGCCTCTACGAAGGGCTGCATCAACCCTTTTGGGGTACCTGCAAGACTTAAGGTCTTGCGGTCAACCCTATTCCAACTTGAAAAGTGGCACAACCTAAGGAAATTGTAGCCGGGTAAACGACACAGCATTCGCATAGGGTTTCTAATTAATAGATAATTCTTCTGGGCTGGGTCTGTTTTGGTGGGCATTTTCAGGCTGAAAAACCTCTTTCTAGCTAATTTATCTACCATGCGTTGCCTCCCCGTAGTAGCATAATTTTTCTAGGCATGAATATATAATGAGTTGGAAGTAATATACTTGACATTGTCTGCGCAGGATTTTGACTCTTGTTGATAGAAGCGCATCACCAAGTTTTGAAGGCCAAATTGTGACCAAAGTGGTTCCAGGATTGCACAAGGCCTCCATTCAGTTGGAGGTTCGAGGGACATTTTGCTGTCTGGTTTTCAGCCAGCTAAAGCGCTTCGGTGTAGACTTGACAAAATATGTTGGTCCCCGTCCTGCACTGGCATCTGAGACCATTGCTTTTCTTGAGGCCAAAACATTTTCAATGATTTAAAGAATATGAAAATTGGAACTTGGAATGTTACGACGTTAAAAAAAAATAACTATCGTGTCAACATTTTGACTGAAGAATTCAGACAATTTGAACTGGACTTATTAGCAGTTTCAGAAACTCATACCCCAGGGGTAGGAAGCATGAAATTAGGTGATAGGAAGCTACTTGTTTAAGTCTTAGTTACTTTTTAAGTCTTGTTTAGGCTGGTAAGGTATTAATAATTGAATACTAATCACTCATTTTATGACTAGAAAGTACAAGGTATCATTCTTAGTAGTATATACCCCTGTAGAACTCACTTAAGGAGATACTGGTGACTCAGATGAGTTTTTTTTTTTTTTTTTTTTTTTTTTTTTTTTTTTTTTTTTTTTTTTTTTTTTTTTTTTTTTAACAGCTATTTCTTATAATAGTGTTTTTCATCCAGGACCTAAACAGCCTTTTTGATCTTCACTTGTAATTCGGATCACCATTATTAATACGTTATTTTATGTATTTAAATAGAAACGAATGGTTATAAAGTTTTAAGTGTTAATACCAAGAACAAATCGCCAATTCTCTTAGCATGAATTTTTGGGAGGTTTCAGAGAGCCCAAATACCTTTTGGGAAAACTCTAGGATAGCGAAAACATCCCCGGAGGGGTGCAAGTCAGAAACATGCTTTTCAGGTGCTCTAATAACTACGAACAGTTGCTTGCTCAAGGAGAGTCTCCTTGCCTTCAGCGTCTTTATCTTACCTTCAAGCCAAGGTAAGTCAGATACGATTTCGATGTCAATGTCTTAGGATAGCAACTATTTCAGCAACAAGAGGTTTTATAATTAGCTGATTTATTGATATATCAATATACTGATATATTGATATACTGATATATCGATGTCAAAGTCTTAGGATAGCAACTATTTCAGCAACAGAGTCTTTCAGCAACAGGAGGTTTTCTAATTGGCTGATTTATTTGGTGTTTTATCGGTAAAAAACAAACGAAAACACGGCTTTAGTTATCCAAAGAGTTTCAGATTGGTTTTGGAAAAATTTGGATAAGTCGGATAACCAGCCCTTGTGGTATTGATTTAATAAAAAAATAAAAAACAAACAAGTTTTTCGATTAAAGGCAAGGAAAAATAATACAACTCAAAATAAACAGAAATTTTGCCGTATATGAGGGGATTATCCCTTCCTCAATCCTCACTCTTTATACTTAGTCATTAAGTTCTTTAAAAACACCTCTCACTCCAATTCAATGGCCCAACAAGTCCTTTTTAAAGAATTGTGACAAAAATTCAAACTTTAGCGTAAAGAGCGACAGCTGAGGAAGGGGTAGTCCCCTTCGTATATGGCATAATTTATGTTCTTTGATGTTTTAATTTTGCCCCTTACTTTCAGTCAAAGAACTTTCCAGAGTTATAGGACATTTCAACTATGCTGAATCGAATAGTTAATTTAAATTTTGATCTCATGTCTTAAATTTGAAAAAAATGACATGGGAGGGGGGCTAGTTACCACTCAATTTTTAGGTAGCTTAAAGAGCACTAGAATTTTTAATTTTCGTTCGAGTGATCCCTCTCCCAATCTTTTGGGGCCAGTGGTTCGATAAGGTCACCCTAGCAAAAAAATAATAACAAAATAAAATCTTTCTTCGGGCAAAAAGCAAAATTCGCATCTTTTTATTTCAGATAGGGGATTGAAACCTCTAAAAGAGGGTTTTCATATATGCTGACCATGATGGTGTGAATTTAATTAAGATCGCTTTACTCTTTTAGGATGTTCCCGTTTTCAAAAATCAGACAGCTTAAACACAATGAACTTTATATACTGGAAATCAGCATAAGAAGCCGGATCTTTTGATACATCAATTGTTAAAAAAATTCCGTTTTTAGAGTTTCAGTTAATACTGAGTTGTGTCACCCTTATCTTCAGTTCGTTACCACGAACTGTTTGAAACTAAATTTTTCGCTAATCTAACACTTGACCAGCCTAGCCTGAAAAAGCTTAATGAAAACTCGACTTTTTGCTTAAATACCTTTGAAAATGCTCCTATTTTTTCACGAGCACCTGTTCATCTTAACTGAACTATTTCTTTTTATAGATTCCCTGTCATCAACTGGAAAAGAACTGGTTTACGTCAAGCGTTGATTGAAATGGCTGAATTTCCGTCACCTTTCACAGCACTTTTAAGTAAATTAAGTAGTAGTGACAGCACCATAGTTACTATTCGATGCGATGGTGGAGATGTTACGGCTAAGAAAAGTCTATTAACAACAGTGAGCGATGTGTTTAAGCGAATGTTTGAAAACGACTTTCTCGAGAAGGAGACGAATACTGTTATGGCAAACGATGTCCCTTTTATGACGATGGAATTTATCATCCAGTGTTATACAGGTGGAACCGTTTTGTGTTTCCAGGAAGTGGACAAGGATGCTTTTGAATATATTGTTGAGAAATACAATTTTCTAGGTATTCAGGAAGAAGCTGCTGAGAAGGTAATTCATATTTACAGAGAAACGGGAGATATAGAAGCCCTCAGGAATGTTTTTTCCATTTATAAGAGTCAAAAGTCCAAGATGACTGCTTTAAAAGAACTTATTCCAATCGTGGCTGCAGGGCAAAAGGCGCCATGTTTTGTTGATTTGTTCACCATCGAAGAATTTAAAGAGTTTTCAAAAATTTGCTGTGACGTATTGAAAGACTCAAAAGTGGAGCAATGGGATGGTTTTTTAAAAACATTTCATAGCTGGACGTTAAAAAATCCTGAAGTAAGATTCATAGCATCCTTAGAAATTTTGGGAATGATTAACACACAACAATTCCCAGTTGCTGAAGTTCTGACACTGCTTGAAAATATGAAACTTGGCGATACATTCCAAATAATTAAGTCCATTCTAGAAAAATTGCTGCGCTACATGCTAAAAGTAGAAATTGAAAAATCTGAAAGTGAAAAATCAGATCCCCTTCCAATTAAATCCAATCCAGGGAAAATGTCAACAATCAAATCCAGCAAGATCCACTGCCGAGCATGTGGACATAATGACGAGCTTCCATATCATATTCATCAAATTTCATCAAATTCATTCCTTCCATATTCATCAAAAAGCATGGGAAAGCACTTGGAGATGTATGAGGGCGAGATACCTACACGACGGACAAACGTAAGACGGGCATTAGTTTTGGATACAGGATCCAAATCTTTCTTGGATCCTGCAATAAAATAAATCTTTCTTCTAAGCCACACGTCAATTCTCACTGTATTGCCAATGCAGTTGAAATTGGTAAAGTGATGACATCCTCAGTACTATTCTAATACAAATAACATAATTTTAAAACAACGAACGATGCAATAGGCCTGTTTGTATTGTGTAACTTCTGTATTGTGTAAAACAGTTTAGTTATAATAATATTTGCCAGTAAGTAACAACCTTCTCTTCTCTCTCTTAGTAACTGTCTTTCAAAATGTCTTAACTTTCGAACTCTTCTTCAAGTTCTCTCATTTTTTTTTCCAAAGTGTAGAGGCTCATTTATTTACACTCATTATAAATACATGTTCTTAAACTAAATTGATTAAGTGTACAATCTGACCTCTCAAAATCTTTTTACCTTTCCAAAGTAGACTTTAAGACGGTTTCTGTTAAAAATTAAATAAAAAAAAACTAATTTTTTTAGCTGAAAGTAAGGAGCGACATTAAAACTTAAAACGAACAGAAATTACTCCGTATATGAAATGGGTTGTCCCCTCCGCAATCCCTCGCTCTTTACGCTAAAGCTTTTAATTGTTTTAAAATGTAGAATTGTGGCAAAGAGTCAAACTTTAGCGTAAAGAGCGAGGGATTGCGGAGGGGACAACCCATTTCATATACGGAGTAATTTCTGTTCGTTTTAAGTTTTAATGTCGCTCCTTACTTTTAGCTAAAAAATTAGTTTTTTTTTGTTTAATTTCTGAACGTTTTTGAATTAATGCATGTTTGGTTTTGGCTCTCCGCACATAAATTATTAAAATGAAATATGTATATTAATTCTTTTTTGGCTAAATGGCTTTTTCTTAGTTTTGATCAGACGATTTAGAGAAATAAGGGGTGGAGAAGGAGGCCTAGTTGCCCTTCAGTTTTTCGGTTTCTTAAAAAGGCAACTAGAACTTTTAATTTTTAACAAACGTTTTTATTAGTAAAAAATATACGTAACTTAAGAATTAACTTACGTAACAAACTTTCATAACCTTATATTTTTATTATGTATACGAGGGGGTTTTTACCCTCGTTAATACCTCGCTCTTTACACTAAATCGTAAGTTTTGTCCCAATTCTTTAAGAATGACCCCTGAATCAGAAAGGCCGTAGAATAAATAGTTGAAATTACTAAAAATACTTTAGCATAAAGAGCGAGGTATTTATCTCCTCCTAAATACCTCGCTCTTTATGCTAAAGTGTTATTAGAACCCCTCATATTCGTAATAATATCTGTTCGTTTTAAGTTTCAATGGTACTCCTTCCTTTCGTTTGAAAAAAGTTTTCAGGTTTATTTTTCATTGTTTTCTTATAGTAATGCTAGAAAATCCTGCACCCTTTTCATTGAATTTTTCTTCCCCCATGACAGATTGCTCCAAGGAAAGATCCTCCAACATAGCCCCCTCTCCTCAGCCCCACCCCTAAACAAAATAAAATCCCCCTGTAAACGTCTGTACACTTTCCAATAACCATTACTATATGTAAACACTGTTCAAAGTTTGTAACTTACAGCCCCTCCCCAAGGGATTGTGGGGGAGTAATTCATCTCCAAAGACATAGTTATTATGGTTTTCGATTATGCTGAACAAAATGGTTACCTCAAAATTTTGATCCGTTGACTTTGGGAAAAAAAATGAGCGTGTGAGGGGGCCTAGATGCCCTCCAATTTTTTGGTCACTCAAAAAGGGCACTAGAACTTTTCATTTCCGTTAGAATGAGGCCTCTTGCGACATTCTAGGACCACTTGGTCGATACGATGTCCCCATGGAAAAAAAAACAACAAACAAACAAACAAATAAACACGCACCCGTGATTTGTCTTCTGGCAAAAAATACAAAATTCCACATTTTTGTAGATAGGAGCTTGAAACTTCTACAGTAGGGTTCTCTGATAAGCTAAATCTGATGGTGTCATTTTCGTTAAGATCCTACGACTTTTAGGGGATGTGTTCCCCTGTTTTCTAAAATAAGGCAAATTTTCTCAGGCTCTTAACTTTTGATGGGTAAGATTAAACTTGATGAAACTTATATATTTAAAATCAGCATTAAAATGCAATTCTTTTGATGTAGCTATTGATATCAAAATTCCATTTTTTAGAGTTTTGGTTACTATTGAGCCGGGTTGCTCCTTACTACAGTTCGCTACCACGAACTGTTTGATAACCCCTGAATCAGAAAGGTCGCAGAATAAATAGTTTAAATTACTAAAAATACTTTAGCATAAAGAGCGAGGTATTTATGTTCTCCTAAATACCTCGCTTTTTATGCTAAAGTATTTTTAGAACCCCTCATATGCTTAGTAATCTCTGTTCGTTTTAAGTTTTAATGCTACTCCTTACTTTCAATTAAAAAAACTTATTCATGTTTATTTTTTCATTGTTTTTTTTTATACTAATGCTAGAAAATCCCGCGCCCTTTTCTTTGAATTTCTCTTCCCCCATGACATACTCCTCCAAGGAAAGATTCTCCCACATAGCCCCTCCCTTCAACCCCACCCAAACCAAAAAATCCCCCTGAAAACGTCTGTACGCTTCCCAGTAACCATTACTGTATGTAAAGACTGGTCAAAGTTTGTAACTTGCAGCCTCTCCCCCAGGGACTGTTGGGGTTAAGTCATCCCCAAAGACATAGTTATTATGGTTTTCGACTATGTAATGCTACCCATCAAAAGTCACGAGCCTGAGAAAATTTGCCAAATTTTGAGAAAGGACGGAAACACCCGTAAGAGATCAAGTGATTTTAATGAAAATCACATTTTAATGAAATATCAAAGAACCTTACTGTGGAGGTTTCAAACTCCAAGAATTTGCCAGAATTACTATACGAGTTTCTTTTTATTAGTCTTACTTTCTCTTTGTTGACTCAATTTTACATGTGAAAATGTTAGGAGTATTGTCCGGGGGAATTTTACTGGGTTGGAGATGTCTAGATTATCTTTCCGTTGGATGTGGATTTTTCACGGGATAAATTCTTATTTAAATAATAAATAGTTTTAATTTGCTTAGAAATGCTGAATATATTATCAATGGCAAATGTATCGAAAGTATTGATTATGTAGGTATAACGACTACTGTTAAAAATTTATTAAAATTTTAAATGACTATAGTCGTAATCCAGCCACTTTTATGTTTTGGTATGATAAAATCCAACCCTTTAAAGCATAAAATGAGTTTGACAAAACTTTTAAACCTTTTGCAGAAGGTGGTGGAACCATTAAAACAATGTGAAACAACGCTTTTAATAGTGACTTATTTTAAATATTTAATAAAACAAAAGGGTCACGTGGTTAGTATTTATTTACAATTATCAAGATTACTGGATTTTATAAAGATATTAATCGTGTTTTAGAGGTATAACACATTAAATTATATTAAAAAGAAGCGATTTTAACAAAATATGAATATAAAATCTAGAGCTCAAGATTTTAAAGTAGACGTAATGCATTTATCATGGATGATACCAGAATTAAATCCCAGTTTACACATAGCAATTCAATTATAAGCCGAATTAATGAAGCAGGCGGAACAATTAAAAGATGGATTAGGAAAGGGCAGCTCATTGGAATTGAGATGGGAAGCGTGTAATACCTATAAAGTAATGATACAACAGATAAAGAATTAACATGGAAGCTAGTCAGTGAACGCACTTTACAAATAAAACTGTTGTTTTGTTACAGAAACCTGAAAAAGATAATAGTTATAGGCAAAACAATATTTTAGTTGACCACATGAACACTAATAGAATTGAACTGATAGTGAATGGGTATAAGTATCCAGAAGAAGATTTTAAATGTAATTTCAGTGATGCTAATGAAGATTATTCTAATGCTTACCAACGATTTTTGCAGTTAGGATATAAACATAAAACTGTTAATAGTGGAACAGTTGTAAGTTAAAATGATTTTAAAACAGTGTATCTTATATTTTGATATGATATTTCAAAGCATGAATCGAATATTTATCGAAGTGGATCAACTGCTGATATAAGTTAAACTTTTATTAGATTAAATGACTGCTAATCTATCCAACATTTACTGTGTTATATTTTTAGAAAGAAAAACTATCATGGAAGTCATTGATAGCAAATTATATGTTAATATATGAAGTATTTTTGATATGGAAATTTTTTGAATAAAATATTCAGCTAATGATTGGAGAATCTTTCAAGCGAAATGAAAACGGTAAATAAATAGAATCGAACTATTAGGAAAGAAGATCTAGATATTGGAATGGAATACACTATTACAGGAATGAAATGTGTTACAAATAAATTTGGAAAGAAACCCGCTATTACTATTCATTTTATAGGTGAAATGGTTGATCTATTTGCCCCTAAGCGTTTTGATTGTAAAGCAGCTGACCTTATAAAGAAATTGAAAAAATTAGAAAAAGGTATTATTTTAAAGGCTATTGAAAGGAAAAATATAGATAAAATAAATTATTTAGATATTGAACTAACCACTAAATACTAATTATTACATTTTATCGGTAGTGTAGGAAAAATCGATTATCATTTAACCCTTATTTTACACAACTGGTTACGATCTAAAGGCCCAGGATGGGAAATTATAAAAATGTCGGAAATTTTAAATTGAAAAGGGGGTAAAATTAATGGGGTTATCTAGAACCTTTAATCACATTGTGAAAAGAATAAAAATAAGACCTAATTTGATTTCCTACGACTTGCTTTCATGTTGAATGTAGGAATGGAAAATTGTAAGAATGTGCAATAATTGATATGAAAATGATGTAAAATAATGGTGAGTTAGGTGGTCCAGAACATAAATTGACTATACCACTTACTGGGTAAATTCCAAGTCTTTTAATCGGTGACTGAGCGTGAAAAATTAATAAGGAAGAATAGAAAAATTTAGCTACTTGGTAAATTCCAAGTCATTTAATTGGTGAATGAGTATCAAAAATCAATAAGAAAAAATACTTCTGCATAGAACAAACTCAGTTACTGAATAAATTTCAAGTCTTTTAATTGGTGACCGAGTATCAATAATTAACAAACAAGCACTTTTGCATAGAACAAACTCAGGTACTTGGTAAATTCCAAGTCTATTAATATGTGACTGAGGATGAAAAATTAATTAAGAAAGCACTTTTGCATTGAACAAACTCAGCTACGTGGTAAATTTCAAGTCTTTTAATTGGTGATTGAGTATCAAAAATGATAAAAAAGCATTTTTGCATAGAAAAAAACTCAACTACTTGGTAAATTCCAAGTCATTTTAATTGGTGACTGAGTATCAAAAATTAATAAGAAACCACTTTTGTATAGAAAAATTCAGCTACCTGGTAATTTCCAAGTCATTTAATATGTGAATGATCATAACAATTTAGCAAAAAACATTTTTTCATAGAAAGAACTCAATTACTTGATAAATTCCAAGTTTTTTAACTGGTGACTGAGCATCAAAAATTATTAAAAAAGCACTTTTTATAAAACAAAATCATGTACTTAGTAAATTCTAAGTCTTTTAATTGGTGACTAAGTATAAAAAACTAATAAAAAAGCACATTTTCCAAGTCTTTTAATTGGTGACTGAGCATCAAAATTACTGTAAAAGCACTTTTGTATAGAACAAGATCAGCTACTTGGTATATTCCAAGTCTTTTAACTGGTGTATGTGTTCGAAAAATTAACACAAATAGCGCTTTTGCATAGAATAAACTCAGCTACAATGTAAATTCCAAATCTTTTGATTGGTGACCGAGTATCAAAAATTTATTTAAAAGCACTTTGTATAGAAAAAAAATCAGCAACTTGGTATATTCCAAGTCTTTTAACTGGTGGTGGGGTTTCAAAAATTAATACAAATAGCGCTTTTGCATAGAATAAACTCAGCTATTTGGCTAATTCCAAATTTTTAATATATGACTAAGCATCAAACATTAATATAAAAGTACTTTTACTTAGAACAAACTCAGCTACTTTGTAAATTTTAAATCTTGTAATTGCTGACTGAGTATAAAAATAATATAAAAGCACTTTTGCATTGAAAAAACACAGCAATTTATTAGATTCCAGGTCTTTTAGCTGGGTGACTGAGATTCAAAAATTAATTAAAAGTCGTTTTGCAGAGAACAAACTCAGCTACTTGGAAAATTCAAAGTCTTTTAATGGATGACTGAATGAGAAATGAAGGTGGTATATGTATGCTGCTCATCCTTTTTTGTTTATTCATGGTGAACAGATTATTTTTTGTGTGTTTACTTTGTTTGTAATTGTTTGTCAATTTAAAAAGAATAAAGAGAAAATCAGTCTTGTCAAGTCTTGCTACTTTAGATTTCTTATTTAGTTTAGCTTAGGTTGCATTAAGTTAACTGCATTAAAGTTACGTTTGTTTAGATTAGGTTAGCGTAACCGGCCTTAATTTTTGATAGTCAGTCATTAATTAAAAAATTGGGATTTAACAAGTAGCCTAGTTTGTTATATGCGAAAGTCCTTTTTTAATGATTTTTTATGCTAATTCATTAATTAAATGACTTGAAATTTACCAAGTAGCGGAATTGTTCTATGCAAAAGTACTTTTTTATATAGCCTACATATATTCTCGATACACTGATTTAGAATTTAGCAAATACTTGAGTTTTTTCTATGCAAAGGTGCTTTTTTATCAATTTTTCATACTCTGTCACGACAAAAAAAATGCTTGGAATTTACCAAGTAGCTGATTTTACCTGGAATTTACCAAGTAGCTTAGTAAATTCTAAGTCTTTTAATTGGTGACTAAGCATAAAAAACTTATAAAAAAGCAAATTTGCATTGAGAAAAATCAGCTACCTGGTAAATTCCAGGTTTTTTAATTGGTGACTGGGTATGGCAAATTTATAAAAAGTACTTTTGCATAGAAAAACTCAGCCACTTGGTAAATTCCAAGTATTCTAAATGGTGAGTGAATTTCAAACATGGATACAAAAACCACTTTTCCATGGAATAAATTCGGCTATTTGGCAGACACCAAGTTTTTTAATTTGTGAGTGAGTATCAAAAATTAATATAAAAGCACTTTTTCATGGAACAAACTCAGTTACAAGGTAAATTCCAAGTCTTTTAATTGGTGACTGAGTATCAAAATTACTGTAAAAGCACTTTTGTATAGAACAAGATCAGCTACTTGGTATATTCCAAGTCTTTTAACTGGTGTATGTGTTCGAAAACTTAACACAAATAGCGCTTTTGCATAGAATAAACTCAGCTACAATGTAAATTCCAAATCTTTTGATTGGTGACCGAGTATCAAAAATTTATTTAAAAGCACTTTGTATAGAAAAAAATCAGCAACTTGGTATATTCCAAGTCTTTTAACTGGTGGTGGGGTTTCAAAAATTAATACAAATAGCGCTTTTGCATAGAATAAACTCAGCTATTTGGCTAATTCCAAATTTTTTAATATATGACTAAGAATCAAACATTAATATAAAAGTACTTTTATTTAGAACAAACTCAGCTACTTTGTAAATTTTAAATCTTGTAATTGCTGACTGAGTATAAAAATAATATAAAAGCACTTTTGCATTGAAAAAACACAGCAATTTATTAGATTCCAGGTCTTTTAGCTGGGTGACTGAGATTCAAAAACTAATAAAAAGTCGTTTTGCAGAGAACAAACTCAGCTACTTGGAAAATTCAAAGTCTTTTAATGGATGACTGAATGAGAAATGAAGGTGGTATATGTATGCTGCTCATCCTTTTTTGTTTATTCATGGTGAACAGATTATTTTTTGTGTGTTTACTTTGTTTGTAATTGTTCGTCAATTTAAAAAGAATAAAGAGAAAATCAGTCTTGTCAAGTCTTGCTACTTTAGATTTCTTATTTAGTTTAGGTTAGGTTGCATTAAGTTAACTGCATTAAAGTTACGTTTGGTTAGATTAGGTTAGCGTAACCGGCCTTAATTTTTGATAGTCAGTCATTAATTAAAAAATTGGGATTTAACAAGTAGCCTAGTTTGTTATATGCGAAAGTCCTTTTTTAATGATTTTTTATGCTAAGTCATTAATTAAATGACTTGAAATTTACCAAGTAGCGGAATTGTTCTATGCAAAAGTACTTTTTTATATAGCCTACATATATTCTCGATACACTGATTTAGAACTTAGCAAATACTTGAGTTTTTTCTATGCAAAGGTGATTTTTTATCAATTTTTCATACTCTGTCACGACAAAAAAAATGCTTGGAATTTACCAAGTAGCTGATTTTACCTGGAATTTACCAAGTAGCTTAGTAAATTCTAAGTCTTTTAATTGGTGACTAAGCATAAAAAACTTATAAAAAAGCAAATTTGCATTGAGAAAAATCAG
Organism: Artemia franciscana; assembly: GCF_032884065.1. NCBI lineage: Eukaryota > Metazoa > Arthropoda > Branchiopoda > Anostraca > Artemiidae > Artemia > Artemia franciscana. The sequence goes on from NC_088870.1 coordinate 29,973,938, forward strand.
CTACCTGGTAAATTCCAGGTTTTTTAATTGGTGACTGGGTATGGCAAATTTATAAAAAGTACTTTTGCATAGAAAAACTCAGCCACTTGGTAAATTCCAAGTATTCTAAATGGTGAGTGAATTTCAAACATGGATACAAAAACCACTTTTCCATGGAATAAATTCGGCTATTTGGCAGACACCAAGTTTTTTAATTTGTGAGTGAGTATCAAAAATTAATATAAAAGCACTTTTTCATGGAACAAACTCAGTTACAAGGTAAATTCCAAGTCTTTTAATTGGTGACTGAGTATCAAAATTACTGTAAAAGCACTTTTGTATAGAACAAGATCAGCTACTTGGTATATTCCAAGTCTTTTAACTGGTGTATGTGTTCGAAAACTTAACACAAATAGCGCTTTTGCATAGAATAAACTCAGCTACAATGTAAATTCCAAATCTTTTGATTGGTGACCGAGTATCAAAAATTTATTTAAAAGCACTTTGTATAGAAAAAAATCAGCAACTTGGTATATTCCAAGTCTTTTAACTGGTGGTGGGGTTTCAAAAATTAATACAAATAGCGCTTTTGCATAGAATAAACTCAGCTATTTGGCTAATTCCAAATTTTTTAATATATGACTAAGAATCAAACATTAATATAAAAGTACTTTTATTTAGAACAAACTCAGCTACTTTGTAAATTTTAAATCTTGTAATTGCTGACTGAGTATAAAAATAATATAAAAGCACTTTTGCATTGAAAAAACACAGCAATTTATTAGATTCCAGGTCTTTTAGCTGGGTGACTGAGATTCAAAAACTAATAAAAAGTCGTTTTGCAGAGAACAAACTCAGCTACTTGGAAAATTCAAAGTCTTTTAATGGATGACTGAATGAGAAATGAAGGTGGTATATGTATGCTGCTCATCCTTTTTTGTTTATTCATGGTGAACAGATTATTTTTTGTGTGTTTACTTTGTTTGTAATTGTTCGTCAATTTAAAAAGAATAAAGAGAAAATCAGTCTTGTCAAGTCTTGCTACTTTAGATTTCTTATTTAGTTTAGGTTAGGTTGCATTAAGTTAACTGCATTAAAGTTACGTTTGGTTAGATTAGGTTAGCGTAACCGGCCTTAATTTTTGATAGTCAGTCATTAATTAAAAAATTGGGATTTAACAAGTAGCCTAGTTTGTTATATGCGAAAGTCCTTTTTTAATGATTTGTTATGCTAAGTCATTAATTAAATGACTTGAAATTTACCAAGTAGCGGAATTGTTCTATGCAAAAGTACTTTTTTATATAGCCTACATATATTCTCGATACACTGATTTAGAACTTAGCAAATACTTGAGTTTTTTCTATGCAAAGGTGATTTTTTATCAATTTTTCATACTCTGTCACGACAAAAAAAATGCTTGGAATTTACCAAGTAGCTTATTTTACCTGGAATTTACCAAGTAGCTTAGTAAATTCTAAGTCTTTTAATTGGTGACTAAGCATAAAAAACTTATAAAAAAGCAAATTTGCATTGAGAAAAATCAGCTACCTGGTAAATTCCAGGTTTTTTAATTGGTGACTGGGTATGGCAAATTTATAAAAAGTACTTTTGCATAGAAAAACTCAGCCACTTGGTAAATTCCAAGTATTCTAAATGGTGAGTGAATTTCAAACATGGATACAAAAACCACTTTTCCATGGAATAAATTCGGCTATTTGGCAGACACCAAGTTTTTTAATTTGTGAGTGAGTATCAAAAATTAATATAAAAGCACTTTTTCATGGAACAAACTCAGTTACAAGGTAAATTCCAAGTCTTTTAATTGGTGACTGAGTATCAAAATTACTGTAAAAGCACTTTTGTATAGAACAAGATCAGCTACTTGGTATATTCCAAGTCTTTTAACTGGTGTATGTGTTCGAAAACTTAACACAAATAGCGCTTTTGCATAGAATAAACTCAGCTACAATGTAAATTCCAAATCTTTTGATTGGTGACCGAGTATCAAAAATTTATTTAAAAGCACTTTGTATAGAAAAAAATCAGCAACTTGGTATATTCCAAGTCTTTTAACTGGTGGTGGGGTTTCAAAAATTAATACAAATAGCGCTTTTGCATAGAATAAACTCAGCTATTTGGCTAATTCCAAATTTTTTAATATATGACTAAGAATCAAACATTAATATAAAAGTACTTTTATTTAGAACAAACTCAGCTACTTTGTAAATTTTAAATCTTGTAATTGCTGACTGAGTATAAAAATAATATAAAAGCACTTTTGCATTGAAAAAACACAGCAATTTATTAGATTCCAGGTCTTTTAGCTGGGTGACTGAGATTCAAAAACTAATAAAAAGTCGTTTTGCAGAGAACAAACTCAGCTACTTGGAAAATTCAAAGTCTTTTAATGGATGACTGAATGAGAAATGAAGGTGGTATATGTATGCTGCTCATCCTTTTTTGTTTATTCATGGTGAACAGATTATTTTTTGTGTGTTTACTTTGTTTGTAATTGTTCGTCAATTTAAAAAGAATAAAGAGAAAATCAGTCTTGTCAAGTCTTGCTACTTTAGATTTCTTATTTAGTTTAGGTTAGGTTGCATTAAGTTAACTGCATTAAAGTTACGTTTGGTTAGATTAGGTTAGCGTAACCGGCCTTAATTTTTGATAGTCAGTCATTAATTAAAAAATTGGGATTTAACAAGTAGCCTAGTTTGTTATATGCGAAAGTCCTTTTTTAATGATTTTTTATGCTAAGTCATTAATTAAATGACTTGAAATTTACCAAGTAGCGGAATTGTTCTATGCAAAAGTACTTTTTTATATAGCCTACATATATTCTCGATACACTGATTTAGAACTTAGCAAATACTTGAGTTTTTTCTATGCAAAGGTGATTTTTTATCAATTTTTCATACTCTGTCACGACAAAAAAAATGCTTGGAATTTACCAAGTAGCTCATTTTTCTCTATGCCAAAGTGGCTATTCATTAGTTTTTGATACTCAGTTGCCAATTAGAAGTCTTAAGATTTACCAATTAGCTAAGTTTTTTCTGAGCAGTTTGTTTTTTTATTAATTGTTGCTATTGAGTCAGCAGTTAGAACACTTGGAATTTACCAAGCAGTTGAGTTTGTTCTATGCAGAAGTATTTTTTATCAATTCTTGATACTTTTTTACCAATTGAGTTTTTCAAAAAAATGAATGAAAAAAAAATTAATAATCAATATCCATTATCATTAATTGATAATGAATCATCGATAATAAATAATCTATAATTTATCATCTAAAACCGATCATCACAGTGCAAAATTGATATCTGCCCGGTTGCAGTCATTACAACTTCTGGAGATCGAAATAGGTTTCATTAACCATCAAAAGGATATGTCTCTCCAGCAAGCATCTCAAATCACTGTATTTTGTATATTTCCGGAATAGCACCTAAAGAGGTATCTGGAAACAAGTTACTGATTTCAAACCGTATATCCAAATGAGAAATTGATTGTGCAAATGACTCGTTACGATGTAGTGACACTTAACACCAGCGGGCCAGCATCCCAGAAACAATACATTGTTTGCCTCGAATGCATTTCTAAGAATACAAATTTATTAATGACTTGTTAGCTCCATCGACTCTTTTTTATCGTAGGAAATAATACGTCTCGCGTTCGATTCATATACTAGACATAAATTTAATAAAATCAATGGAAAACTGCTTAGAAGCTAAAACTGTTGGTGGCCCAGCTATAATCTCAAAGTACCAGGTGTGAAGGCTGTCACTAAACGTATTTTATTGTTTCACCTGCAACATGAATGATTAAAAAATACTAGTTAACACATTATTCTTGAAATTCGAAAAAAACATACCAAGGAAATTTCAGAATCACGATTTGCGATCGCTCGTATTTATTGTATTGTTTTATCGAGAACTTGACTGATTTCGCTTAACCAGATAACGTATTATTCTTGAAATTCAAGGAAAATTACCGGGAAATTTTTTGAAATCATGATACTGGTCCACTTGTTTTATTGTATTGTTTCACTGACAACATGAATGATTACGCAATACCAGCTAACACATCCTTCTTGAAATTCTCAGAAACCAGTTTGCTTATTCTTGAAATGATGCCGAAAATGTGCCCGAAAACAAATCACTGGAAGTGTTTACCAAAAATCCAACTCCAATTGAGTAAATCGATTGTGCTATTAATTTTTTAAGATAGTTCGGCACTTAATATCATTTAGTTAGCGTCCCAGAAACAGTAAATTATTCGAAATTTATTTTTCGAATACATTCATTATTTAAATATATTTCTAAGAACTTTAATATAATTTTAAGACATGAAAAAAAATATTAAAAAAATCCAAAAAACTCAAAGAAAGTTCTGGAAGATGGGTCAGGAACAAAATATTGGGGGAAGGTGGATTTAAAGTTGGGAGGGTAAATGGGGGCTCTGTTGGGGGACATTTGGCCCTGGATGGGAATTTTGGGACCCCAACTCATGTGCAAGCCCGCTAATGGAAAAAACATGTGCTCAGGTCCATTACATTACTTAAATGATAGCTGGTCGGTTGTATTCTTAATTAATTACCAATAATACAAAATTAATAATCGTCTCGATAATATTCTAGTGTAATAAAGATCTCGTTCAATTGTATATTGAAATCCATATCAAAACTTTGTTTATTAGACATCTTGTCACTTCAAACTAACTTCAGTTATTGTGCAACTTACTTGGAAATCGAAACCTATATAATAATGCTTTAAGAAATTTCCTTATTAGCTAGAAATTGAGACAATATCATATGTATGGGCTCTTTTGTATCAATTGAATTGTTTCGCCGAGGATATATAGTTTGCGGAAAATGCTAAGTCTCTCTTTAGAAGTTATTAGCTGGATACCAGGGCTTGGCAACTCCAATAGCACATTGAGATAGGGCTCTTGCTTTATCTCAGGGACATATAGAAGGGAATAGTGACTCTAATAGTACACCGAGATAGGGCCACGCTCGGAGCGTATACAGGGATACCACTATTGGTAATTTAAGCTAATCGGAATTCTTCGTAAAATTTCTTATACATTTCTAATATTCTTTGAAAAATCTGACTGGCTCAAAGCTAGAAATCTCTTAATCCAGAGGCAATTTATGGGGGAGGGGTTAAGAGGAGTCACTTGACTTGGTCGTAGAAATCTTAGGGGTGCAAAGTTTTAATAATAGTCAAACGGTTATAATCACTTATAATTTGAATTTTTATTTTTATTTAAATAAAGTATAGACACAGTTGACGAAATTTTGCTAAAAAATGAAAATATTTGTTAAAATTTGGCCTGCAAATTTTTGGAAGAAGATAGGATGTTAATTAAGATTTCGTCCCGGGCGCAAGATAGGTCAGCTGCTGGTAAAATTTCGGTATAAGGTAATTAACAGTAAATATTCGATCAACAAATATTCATTTTGTGCCAATTTGCTTGTGACCATTCTTTTTGTCATATTGTTTTATTCCAGTTCATACAAATGTTTAAATCGACTGAAAATCCAATCTGTAGAAGTTAGGCTCAGAAATATGGTTGGTTGACTCTTCTAGCCTCACTAAAGACGCTTCGTTTGTAAAGTTAATATTGTTTTTGCTCATTGCTGTACAATTTGTACGTGCAAATACTCTTTCGATTCAGTTAATAACGTTCAGTTACAAATTTATATATAACATGAAATCAGTCCATCTGGCTGCGCAAAGAAAAACATGAAAGTATTTATTAATTAGAAGACAACATATATAATAAACGCTTAACAGCGAACAAAAAATGATACAACCAAATTATAACCAATCATTAATCATGAAACTAAAGACAAAATAGAAAAAATAACTTAATCACAACAAAAACCGAAAAAGAAACAAGACCCCAAAAAAAGTTTTCAGGTTTACTCTTAAAATGCTTTGCTTGTGACTGCAACCAACGCTCTAATACTGCTTCTACTACTGTAATAGTGCCTGCAAATCCTGCTGCAACTTTTACTGTTACGTCTAGAATTACCGAAATAAATCAAAAGAGCTTAACTACATCCAGCTTGTTAAAATACACATTGCATCAGTTAAATGCAAGAAGAAAATCAATTCAGTTTGTCAAATTCAAAAATTTGATTTTCAAAAGAAAATCAAATCAGTTTGTATTATTTGTATTATCACCCTTAAAATAAACAAGGTAATCGACTACCCAAGTGGTCTCTGGAAGAAAATTCCAATTCTTGTTTTTTTGCTTTTTTGGGGGAGGGACTCTTTCCCGCAATGGAAAATGTGTAATTTTAATTATTTAATGGAGCATAGTAGAGGGGTCAGCCAAATCATATATCCCTCCCCATTTTCATATTTAAAAAAATAATTGACTTTCTTCTTGTTATTTGCCGTATTGTGTAAATTTTTAACAAAAGAATTTTGAGCTCCTGTTGGTGGTGAAAAATAAGAACACCTATCCAAAATAATCCACTTGTTACACAGACCTCCTTTACGAAAATTAACAACATATAGTTGGTTTTCAACTGAATACTTTTTTTTCAAAATTGAGGCATCTAAAGCTTTAAGATTGCTTTGATATACTAAAATGCACAGTTACCATCCTGGTAATTATTGACAAAAAATCAATTGAGCGTATAATATACGTTGAGAAGTGGGATATGGGCGCGAGGTCGCTATATCAAAGCTTTGTACAACCTCTGGGAAAACATCCCACCTTGTTTAAAACTGCTTCCACCATCTTCCAACAATTTTCGAAGACCTAAAGTATCTATATATTAGTTCTTCCTAGACTAAGACAATGGGACACATCACTTTTCTTCATGTCTTAGAAACACTCTGTATGCCGAAAAACATTGTAAAATTTTTCTTCTACAAGGCCAGTTAATTTGGTTTAAAACTCATCATCCTAGAAATAGATTTTAGATGAAAGGCTAAAAGCAAAAAAGGGACGCGAAGAATCTCTTCTCTCCCCGTGAAGGTATAACGACACAAAAAACCACATATTGTTGTCTTTCAAAAGTTGAAAAGAAGGATTATTTGGTCTTTTAAATGCATCCTAATATATTTATTTTAATATAAATTGAAGCATCAGAGGCATCCCAATGGCTTTGAGTCACAGGCTTCCCGCGGTACCCTCAGATGTATGAAGGTATATGACACAAATTTATGATTGATCTCCTCAGTAATCTTTGTTACTATTAAGGTGTTTCAAGTAGTTGTACATTTACTACTGTCTTTTAATTAGACATCAATTAACGTATCTTTTGAGGTAATCAATTTTTGACATGCTCTTTAGGGAAATTGTGTTCTGAAGTTAATCAAGAACCTAAAAATTTCGATACATAAAACTGATAACTTTCAATCAAAATATGGTCTTCTAGGACGACGATGCGAAGGAGCAACGCAGTATCAAAGCGGTTCGGAGGGTGGTAAGTAGTATCCCTTACAAAAATTGCCCTTTTCCTTTGAATCCTGGTACTGGTAGTTTTGTAATATCTCACATCCCCTCAAAGGCTCGCAATGCACTCATATCCCACAATTCCTAATACACATGTATCCCAACATTGCCGTTGCTTAAATATCCCAGCGTTACCAATACACACATATCCCACAATTACCAATACACAAATAGGCTATATACTATAGCCTATTGAGGTTATCAATCCCATCGCATCTTGATATGGAGATACAAACATTCCTGGAAACATTTTTATTCCAAGTTTAATTTGTAGATCAAATAGCACAATGGGCCCCAATGCACACATACCCATTTGGCGAGCATTATAATGAATTAGAATTCATTCAAGTTACTATCATTACATAGAGTGAGCTTGATCTATCAAAAAGTCTAATAAAATAAATTTTTATGGGATTTATAATAAACAAAAGGTTCGTAATCTATGTCTTTTTGTAGTAAGCGTAGTGGAAGGGGACAATTTTTTTTACTGTTTTAATTTATCAAAAGACACTTAAAATCCCTTTAGTTACTGAATTGTATGTATATCATCTTTAGTTTAAAAACATCCGACCCCAAAATCCATTCTAGAACTTTTGAATTCAATCCATGGATAATTTTGAACAGGGATCTTCAGGGTGTAGTAAAAAACAATATCAGAACTAAAAAAGTAGTATTTACCAAATTGTATGTGTTTTTATATCAAATATAATATTATTTTTGATTAATAGACCCTTCCCTACTAGCCATTCTTGAGCTATTAAACTCAATATACGAAAAAATATTGAGCCTGGCCTTCAGGGACGGTAAACAGGGATATACAAACTAAAAAGTGCAAACTAAACACTATGGTTCACGAGCTTAGCCCTTGAGGCGAATCTTATATATTTTTCTTATATATATTAAATACACCATTTATTTTTCATTCTAAACATTTTTTTTCAACTTAGTATTTTGTTTTATTTTTTGGGACTTAATATTTTCTTGGAAATTAGAGTTTTCTTATTGTATTAGAATTTTTTTGAACATAGAAATTTGAGCTTCAATGTCAGACACTTTAACATAAATCAATCTTCAAACATTTTTTTAATTCTTGACCAATGGGTCATAAAGACCTAGGACCTAGGAATGAAGAGTCTGGTAATACCAATGAAGCAAAAAACAATGATTTAAAATTTGATGATTTTTCTGGTGATTAGTATATGAAGTCTCCTAACATATAGATATGAAAAAGCTAGAATTTAAATGAATGTATCTTTACTCTCTTATGTGTGTATGTGTTTATGCGTGTGTTTTTGGGTGCATGGGTGTGTGTGTAAATGTTATTTTCAAAGAAATGATTATGCATGTGTATGAAACGATATGAAAATAGAGGTTCATAAAATTTCCTTTTTTAGCTTAATAAAACTAAAGCAA